>NC_061089.1:10199581-10212081 GCF_015104395.2 Macrobrachium nipponense
GTGTCCACTGCATTCCTCAATCTTTAGGTAGTAAATGTAAAGCATACAAAATGAAATGCATAACACAACTCTCTCTCTCTCTCTCTCTCTCTCTCTCTCTCTCTCTCTCTCTCTTCTCGTCACAATGGCCTTAATCTTTTCTAGAAAGGCGAAATGAGTTCCTTTGAGTACAGTCTTCAGCCTGGGGAAGAGCCAGACATCGCACGGTGTGGATCTAGTCACCTTGTGATGACCCGGCCAAGGAACTCCGGATGATCGCCAATCGACTCCAGCATTTCTCGACAAACATTGACCCGGTGCTCCTTCTGGTCATCCAACAAAGACTTGGGCACCATCTTGGTGCATACTTTCCGCACTCCCAGCTCCTGCATCAAGATGGTCCTCACTGACTCCCTGTTCAGGCTGAGCTCTTCCACTATCATCTGCACAGTCAATCTGCGAATACTCCCCACCAGCTGTTGCACTTTGTCAATCTTCTCAGCTGTCTGCGTTGAGGAAGGCCGTCCTAACTTGGGATCATCTTTCACCTCCTCGCGGTAACCCATGAAGCGTTTGTGCCACTCGAAGACTCGCGGCCAGGACATCGCATCTTCTCCATAAGCCTCTTGGAGAAGTTTGAGACACTGCTGGGCCCTTCACCAGGTTAACGAGGAATTTCTAATCGATTCTCTACTCCATGTATGCACCACCCCCAGCTGGGCGTCATCAGGTAACAGTAAAGTGATACACAACAACCTGAAACTGAAGCAAAGGGTGAATGAGGTGAGCAACATTACAGCAGAATAGTGGTGAGATGTTGCACAACGCAGTGACAAGAGGTTAGCCAATTGGCACTGAGCTATAACTTTGGCTTCCACAGTCTCGTTTCTTTATTTTCACACCTTACACACACACACACACTATATAATATAGAAATACATATATATTTATATAGTAATATATTTATATTTATAATATATAATAGGTATATATATATATTATATATATATATATATATATATAATAGATATATATATATATATATAGATATATATACATATATATTAATTATATATATATTATTATATATAATATATATATATATATATATTATTTATTATATTATATATATTTATATATATATATATATATATATATTAAATACATATATACTATATATAATACATATATATAATTATATATATATACTATACTATATATATATATATATATATATATATATATAATATATACACACACACTAATATATATATATATATATATAATATATATATATATATATATATATATATATAAATTATATATATATATATAATAATATATAATAAATAATATATTTATAGCGGCAAGGGTTTTTTTTTGTTTCTTACAATACGCTCGCATCAAAGTTTTGGGTAATAAATGTCTGTTTCATATTGGCGTTTATTAAATGCAACGTTTCAGGGACCAACCCCATTTTCAAGTTGGAAATTACAATAATAAAATAATATCTAAATAATTACTCATCTAAAAAATACACAATTACAATATACAAAGCAAACTAAAAGGACACCAATGAAACTCAAGTACCATTTCCAGTAGAGGAAGGAAGACGAGTGACTAAAAAAAAAAAAAAAACACGAAGGCATCTCTGTTGTTTACGCCAGGTACAAAGGGGAGGAGGCACTTTGGTTGTTCCGTTTCAGAACAATCGTTTTTAAAAGAGTGATTCGAAGACCGCTAGCTGCTGCGGAGAAGACGCTTTTGAAAGGATCTTTATGTTTTTTATATTTAATATTGCCTCTGCATTTCTTTGTGTGGTCAAGGATGCTGGAAAATTCAGGAGATGATAATTTGACTCCAGTACAGAAACTCACCCCCCTATGGCATTCTATTCGGACCTTAAGAAGTCTTCTTGAGGCTCCGATATATTTTCTTAGATCACATCTAGGACAAGTATTTTAGGAGACAATATTAGATGCCATAAGAGGGTTTAAATTATCTTTATATTTAGAAATAGATCCAATTGTCAATGGATTTGTTGAGATCAGCTGACATTTTATGGGCGGACAGCAAGTTCTAATAATGTGTTGCATTTTGCCATAGAATTTCGACTTTATTAAAAATGGAATACTGGCATAGAACGGCATCTTAGGTACAGTCTGAATAACATCTAGGAAAATATATCAGAGCCTCAAGAAGACTTCTTAAGGTCCGAATAGATTGCCATAGTGGGGTGAGTTTCCGTACTAGAGCCAAATTATCATCTAAGTTTTCCAGCATCCGTGACCAAACAAAGAAATGCAGAGGCAATATTGAATATAAAAACTTTAAGATCTTTTCAAAAGCGTCTTCTCCGCAGCAGCTAGCGGTCTTCGATCACTCTTTATAAAAACGATTGTTCCGAAACGGAACAACCAAAGTGTCTCCTCCTCTCTATACCTGGCGCAAACAACAAAGATGCCTTCGTGTTCTGTTTTTGGTTTTTAGTCACTCGTCTTCCTTCCTCTACTGGAAATGGTGCTTGAGTTTTGTTATTTGATTATTGTAATTCTTAGCTTGAAAATGGGGCTAGTCCCTGAAAAGTTGCATTGAATAAACCCCAATATGAAACAGACGTCTCCATTTAAACCCTTACCGCTATGTATCCCGTCTGAGGCTTCTTTTTCGGTTGATATATAAATATGAATATATATATGATAGATATATATGATATATATATATATATATATATATATATATATCTATATATATCTATATATCTATATATATATATATATATATATATATATCTATATCATATATTAATATATTATATATATATATCTATCATCTATATCGATATTTATATCTATATCTATATTAGATCTAGATCTAGATCTACGATCTAGGATCTAGATCTAGATCTAGATCTATATCTATAAACTCATATCTAAATATGGATATATATATATATATATATATATATAGTATATAAGAATATATATAAAAAAAATATATATAATTATATATATATATATTATATATATATAGTATTATATAATTATTATATATATATAATATTATATATATATATATATATATTATAGATATATTAATATAGATATACTAATATATATTATACATATGTATATATATATATATATATATATATATACTATATATATATATATATTTTTTTCTTTTTTTGTGTTTTTTTGGGTTTTTTATAAAACTGAATCACGAAAATTTTTAACATGATGAATGTAAAAATAATGGCAAAACCCACGAAGGAAAGTGAAACAAAGGGTACTGGGAGGACTTTCGACTCACAGTACTCCTTCACTTTAGTCTTGTTGTGTCTTTTTCCTTGATATATATATATATATATATATATATAGATATATATATATATATATATGTATATATATATATAATATATACTTTTCGAAAATAGATTTATGTGTTTATCATTATACTTATAGTAGTACATAATGCAATAGGTTGTTAAATTACCAAAATATATATTTTGATATATTTCATTATATATGGTTAACACTGACCAAGAACTTAGAAAGATTTATGTAACATTAATCATGAGATATTTCTCTATAAAGTCTAGCAGCAGTCTCCCAAAAAGTGCCCTATTTAAGCAACAACCCGAACCCAAGGTACATCATTTGTCCTCATACATAAAATTGCTCATTGGAATGTCTACGAATAGAAAATCCATGATGACATTGCAGGAAATGGTGTGAGTTGAAAAATCGACGTTTTTGCAGACATATCCCACCCAAAACACAATTTTCATGAATGGTTCTGCAAATGACTAAAATGTCTCCAAATGGGATTGTTATATGAGGTTGAAATTTTAAAAAAACTATACTTATATACCATTAAATTAATTTTACCTTCTATTTATCAATAGAAGGCAAAATTATTGTGAATATTTACATCCGTATTGAAATTAACTAGTCTCACAAATGCCTCTCAATAAATAATGCTTCAAGATTTTGCTTGCAAGCAAGATATAGTAAGGTGTATAGTTTCTGAATCCTTACAGACCACTTGACGCAACCGTCCCCCTCCTCCCACCCCCTAAATCTTAAAAGACACCTTTGATTTTCTCAAAGAAAATAAGGGATATGACTGTATCATTTTTTGTAATAATTATAGAAGTCACAAATACAAGCTATTAATTTTTGGAAATGGTGCTAAACAATCAATATGAAGCCTTGAAACTAGTACCCAAGGCCCATAAAGCTCAGCTTTAAAATTAAAGTCCAGCTGCCCATGCACGAGTGTTTGTATCACTTAGGTGTTCGTTGTAATTCTTAATATCATGGTATGTCAACAACACGAATTACCAATGAAAACTCTTTATTATATCACTCTAACATAGTCAGGTGGAAGGATTATATCTGTAAATAAAATTACCATAGACTCTTCATATTCCACACAGAAATACAAAGTCCTATATGGATAATCAATTTCAATCCACAGTGTCAGTGTCTGCATTGGTGTAAGCTTCCTTTGTCAGGGCATTCAAACACATGTCATCTCCCTCTGGAGCAGCTTCACATGAACATGCACTTTTGCATGGTTGACTCAGGTTGTGAAACATGAAAATTTCATGCTGCATGACCCCTCTGAGCATTCACAAACTAAAGATTTAGTAGTTCTGGTACCACTTAATGCTATCATCATCATTCTGTGTAGGTGTCAGTGTTCCAGCCTCAGATTTCTCATAAACATATCCTGTAGCTGGAGGGATATTGTGAATTGGAACGTGTGCATGTTTCCAGATGTAGAGCTGGTGCATGGCACGTTGTAGATGCAAACTGTCTCGAATTGTGGGTATTTTCCTTACAGGTACTCTTTTCTCTGCGTTTTGACTGCGAAGTTTATTTAATGAGCCACACTTGTTGTCCCCGTACATTCTGCAAATAAATTTTGCAGCTGTTGAGATCTAGGATTCATTAAGGGTGAGGCTGCCACCTAGTGTGGCACAAGGTTGAAACTGAGGTGCATCCTTTACCATGAGTTTGAAGCCCTTCTTATTGACTTTGTCAAGAAAGCCACTGACCATATCACAACCAGTGATAAAGGTAAGTGGGAGAAGCTTGATGAGACAGTCGTACAGTGTGTGAACAGGAATGTATCCTCCTTTGCCAGTCAGGAAGAACACTTCTGCGTTGACTGTTGGCCAGTGGTGTAGCAGGAGTAACAGAAAATCTATGGCAGGGCTGCAAACTATACCTATTACTTCTGCTCCAGTATTTTCAGCAGCACAGGTATGGAAGACAAGTCTTGTTTCTGCCTCCTCTTCTTTGGAAATGATGTCAAGATAATACCGCAGAGCAGGTGATCATGATGCCATAGTCATCTTCACCTCCACTGACATATAGGCTCTGATTTGCTTTGGCCAAGTTTCCCTTCTTCTCCTTCATACAATCTATGTTGAGTGCTGACAGTTGTCCTTTGTTTTCAGCAATGGCTAAGCACTGTTTCCAGCATTCAGCTGGTACGTATTTGGTCTGGTTTCATATGCACTGTATGTTTTGCCTGATTCCTCTGTGAGCTTTTTCTTTTGACTGAGACTTTGTACTGTTCTCCCTGTACACATCAAATGCTATGTGTATTTGTGTAACATCTGTGGGGATATCCTGAGTAGAATGAGTAACATTGGACAGGAACCTACTGGCGACATTTTTGAAAGTGATGGGAAGTGTGGTTGAGGGAGCAGGCAGCAACTGAATAACAGCATAGCCATCATATATCACAACATCAATATGCTTGTCCAGGCTGGTGATTTTCTCTCCTGCAATCAATTCTTAAAGCTGATTTTTCATGTTACTATTGTACCATCATCACTGAAGATGCTCATAGGCACAGGGGCATTTTCAAAGGCCATCACTACCCTTTGTAGTGGGACCTTCTTGATGGCAGTGACCGCTAATAGGCAACAATATATGGTTTCACCCTTGATAGATACATTCTTTGACTTCATTTTGACTTTCTTGTTCATCTCTTTCATGGTCTTGATGTCGACTGAAGTATGGGTGCATAGAAGTTCTTTGGATTGTCAGATGCCAGTTTAGAGACAAAGTTATCAGCCATGGTGATGCCTTGTCAATTGTGCTACATAGATTTTACTCTTTGGCATCTGGTGCAACTGCTGCTGTAGTTATGTTGATCAACTTTGTGGGTGCTTCGGAGATCTCAAAGGCCCCATGAAGCACGTCATGTATCTTCTTCACATCAGAATTCCATCTAGTGTCAGATGCTTTTGTCTTTTTTTGTGCTGGCTGGTTGTCATCAAGTAAGTTAGTATTTGTACCCTTCTTGAATTCTCCAGCATACATACCAGTGACAAGTCAGGCTATAAACCACCCTACTAATGCCTGGCTTCACATTGTAAGACCAATGATCCCTCCAGCTCCCATTCAGTTCTTTGTTCTGTGTTGTTTCTAATGTATAATCAAACCAAACATTATTGCAGTAGCCATATAAGAGCTTGACCGCACCCCCTATATTGGTGATTTCTGTGGCAATCTCCTGTGGTAGATGCCTCATCTGGAGCAGTTTATCCTGTTTAAGGCAAATAACAGTGGAAGAAACTCTGATTTGGCTGATTGCTGGGCTTCCCACAAACCTTTCCTAGAAGCACTGATAAGTACATACAGTGGTTGTTAAACTGAATGGTATTTCAACCTACAGTAGGTGGGTAAATATAGACCTTCCTTCTTTGCGATACTTATTTATTATTGGGAGCACTTGGTCATTCACAAGAGTGCAAAGTTCCTGTTGTAGTTCCTGCACTTTCTCCAAGTCTGAGAAAGGCTTTTCTAATTATTTGGGGCCTTCAGATAACCTGTCTGCTTACACCATACATGGAACTGCTGCAGAAACTGAACTATGAGCCTCTTCTAACAGCTTCAGAACATACAGAGTCAACATTAAAATGACTAACATTAGAGGATGCATGCCTCCCTCAACAAAAATGTCTAGGAGTTATTTTGTATGAGGCTATTTGATTTTTGAAGCTTCGATGTACAACCCATCCTCAAAGCAAAGAGACAGATACCCGTGTCCTAAGAAGTTTGCAGCTTTCATCAAACATAACATCACTGTGTATATTGTAGAGGGATCTGAGAAGGATGCAGTGATAATTATTCAGCACAATTCTATTGAATGATCATGAATCATATTGTAATTTGTAGATAGGATATTGGACAAATATGATCATAGTCTTCAATCTATATGAGAAATTAATTTTTTATGATTTTTAAGTTAAGGGGGGAGGGGTAGCTAAATGTGATCTGCAATGCTTCAAAAGCAATGATTCTTGCTACCAATAATCTAATAGCATATCTTAAGGTGCTGGTCAGAGGAACAAATTGACATATATTAAAATAAGTGGGGTTGATAACCTTAGCTCTTGCCGGTTAGAGACAGTTGCAAAACACTGGATTCCTCGAAAATGCTGAGATAAAAAACAAATAGAAAGCACATCATGTGCATAAACGAGATCCTGAATACATTCCAGAGGCATGAGATAACTTCAAAGGAGGTTTTTTCAGGTTACCGAGTACATGGTAACAGACGCGTACATGGTAACAGACTGGCGTGAATGCGTTTGTGTGTTCGATAGCATGCGTGTATCTGTACGTGGTGGGCGTACATACGTACGTATTTTACAGTAAATGAGATATAATCTCTAGTATGAGAATTAAAGGGTTATTAACTGATATTGATTGTGTGTGTGTGGAACACGCTGTAGAAGAGGCGCTTGGGGATCCGTCGAAAGGTAAAGTGGAAGACTTTGGAAAAAGAAGTTACATACTTTATGTACTGACACTAAGTTCGGTTCTAGAGAAAGGGGAGTGTGGTGCAACACTCATTTATTGACGAACTTTAACATTTCATTGTTTGATAATTATATTCTAATTTTCAGATGGATTCGAAGTCACCATATAGGAAAATGGGATTTCCCTAGACTTGCATTGACTTATTGATAGACTTACTTAGATATGATTTTGGGAAGAATATGATAGTTTAACGTTTTTTTGAGATATTCTTTCACTCATTTTATTCCATTTTCATGTTAGTTATTTTGGGAAATAAAAACCATATTTTTGTAATAGAGGGATTTTGAATTTGCCCAGAGTTCAATATATGATAAACAGCTAGCTTCAGAGGTGACACTTAAAGGGAACAATGGAAGGTAGGTAACGTTTCCCAGCTAGGAGTTCTCTCCAATTATTTAAACGAGCATCATTTTGACCCTCGTTATATATATATATATATATATATATATATATAATATACTATATATATTATATATAGATATATAATATATATTTAGATATATATGGATGTACATGCAAAATTTTAAAACTTGTTTAAAAGAAAATTCTTGCAGCATTTTAATAACTTGCCAGTTTCCTAAGAACGGTAAATTTTGACCATATTTTAGATTTTTTTTTTTATAAATAACCTATTTAGGGAACTGATTTGATGCTGAAACAATACTGTTTTATTTGTCCTCCTAAACATTATAAAGTAATAGCATTTGGAGTTGTTTTTAGTGATTTACATGAAAATTGCCGGCTTTTTGTTAGGTGTTTTTTTTTCACAAAAACGTGAATATTTTAACTTGCGCCTATTTCCTGCAATGCCATCTTAGAATATTGCTATCCAGAGGTACCAAGGAAGGATTTTATTCATGAGGACAAATGTTGTACTTCGATTTGGGCACCGCCATCCAGAAGTGAGGCTTGCTGCTGGACTAATGCATTTAGAAATTATCTATGTAAAATCACTGGTATTGAACCATTTTTGAAAATACAAAATAAGTGTAATTTGAATTTATATTTTTACTCTTCATTATTATGAGCACTACTTCGTTTATGCGATACATTGTAAATTTAAACACTAGCTTAGGCATGCCCATGAAAATTATTTAATAACCGTCATTCGTTGTAAAGGAACATTTATTTTCCCTAGCTAATATCTTCATAAACTTTCCTTTATTCACACATACTCTAAACATATTGCTCAGCCACCCAGTCGCATTTTCACAACCATCTGCAGTATCTACCTTGTAATTCTGGTGCTTTAACATTTTTCTACCTCGTAATTGTTGTCCTTACTTACTCAAAGGTAATTTTTTCAACAATTCTCAAACTTACCCCAAGCCCTTCATCAGCTCTGTCTGTTTTCCATCTACCACACTAAACAAGCCTTCAGAATACTCCATCTAACTAGAACTGCGCTTGCATCAAATAATATCACTCAATTTGCTTCTTTTATTTCCGAATTCCATTTGACAATAAGCCTTTCTCTGCATCAATCAATTAGTTAACTAGGTCTTATATTCCATAAACTCCTGTTCATTTACTCACTTTCTCTTATATTAATACTCTCTCGTCTTCTTATATATCTTCCTGTATTTCACTACTCTCTTCCCCCTCTTGTTTTGCTATTGCTCCTCAAGTAATCTTTTTCCTTCACTAAGCTCTAATTCCTCATCTACTATGAAATTCAGGGCCTCTGTAACACGGTTTTTTGGATTTTGCTCCTTATCAAAGCATCGGATGTAGCTGAAAGTTGACATATGTATATTTTACAACTACATACAAATTTTGTCAACATTATCAATAACCTAAACCCGATAGTTTTAATTTTTATAGAGTAAAAATGATGTAGCCGACGCCATGGCCAATGATTGCGAGCCAAGAGTCGAAAAACATTCATTACGTAAGCAAGGTAAACATCGTTTTACGAAATGTTGCCCCGCCCATCCACCAGACAGAAACCCATTCACCTTATTCCATTGGCTCTGAAACCCATAGTAGTCAAGAATGGCTAACAGGATTTGGAATTGTCCCCGTGGTTGCAAAACTGCATTTGTCTTACGACTTGCAACTTTATACAGTCAAAAGAAAGCCCGTGGCCATACTTACTATAGCCTGAATAGGTAATTATTCAGTTTCTAGTTTAAATCCAATGTTTATGGTCTGATTTGTATTTAGCGTAACGTGATTATAATACTTGTAATGTCATTCAGGATTTTGAACATTTCCATTAACTATTCACTATGCCACCAAGAGAGAGAGAAAGAGAGAGATTGTATGTAAATAGTCTTTATATAACTATTTGTGTTAAAATAAGATTTTTATCCAAAGTAAATACAAGCTTATATGTGATAAAATCTCCAGCAGACCAACGGATCATCCAATATAATTTTTTTTCTTCTTGTTTAGTCTGTACGACCATGTTGGATATAAAGACTTTATGAATGGCGGAACGATACATAGATGTGGATGGGGTATCTGTGCTAGCGTAGTAATACTACTGTAGCTGTAGTGCCACAAAATTAGTAATAGCAGCAATACACATGAATTAAACGTTTAGGCCAACTGCTGGGATCCTTGAGGATCATTTAGCACTTATTTTTTATAGCCAGAAGTTAGATTTTCTATTACAACAATGTGCATGATAGCCTTCAGTGTTATCCTGAATAACAACGAGGCCAAAGTGGGTGGAGCCTCATGAAGTCATCATTCTAACGATAATTATTGGTGAAGGTTTAAAGCCAAAATACGGTACCGGCTATTTTTTTTTCCAGTACATAGGTAGATAGCCGATAAATAAAAATTGCTTGACATTGGATACAGCAGTTATCAAATCAAGCTTGTCTACTATGTCTTTGAAAATTACCAACTATTCCCTACACCTACATCTTGTCAATCTGATTGTGACCTATAAAGTAGATTATAATTTCTTAGGACACTTATTTTGGGAGTTAGACTAATAATCGAAGTGTTTTTGTATTTATTAACATATTTTGTTGGTTTGTTCATTATGACAATTATCAGTGGAGAGGATTCAGAGTTCATAAAGGTGTACTGCATTGCTTGTATTTAAATTTTTATGTCATTGTTGCCAGAGGTATAGCCTTCGTTACGTATAGCCAATCATCCATCGAGAAAGAGGGAAGAAATGCTGTCATAAGTTACGTAACGAGTGTGTTCGAAACCTTATCTCTGAGTAAGTTGGCCCGTCTTCGAAAAAAGTCACTTTTACATTATAAGTACCAAATTTATTCAACCTACGTAATACAGAATACAGTCAAAATTTATGTGTAGATATACTGTGTATTCTGAATAAGCGTTATATCTATGAAATGCAAAGATAAAAAGTTATTGCCAAAAAACCGTGTTACAGAAGCCCTGAATCTCGTAGTAGGACTCACTGCTTTTGTCATCTTTCTCACCTCTGTAAAGCTACTAACACTACCTGCTGAATCTGTGATCTCATCGTGAAATTTTACAAACCCTTCATTTTGATTTAGCAAGGTTTCTTTAACCTTAACCTAAGATTCATCCTCTTCTTCCTTGTATGCTCTTCTTTGTTCCTCAATATTACACTTAATTTGCTTGAATGCCTTACAGCTGCGTATTCATCCCTTCCCCTATATTATGAACTTCCATCCATCCCAACCTTTGCTACAATCAAATAATTATCAAACATGCCTCGAGTCACTCTTCTCACTATTACATCCAGTAACTTCCTCTTTGATCTAAAGAAGTATTAAGTAATCTAACAAACATGTTTCCTTGCTATTTTCTTTTTCCTAAGCAAACTTTTACATGTATTTTTGAAAACTATATTTTCTTCCCACCAATCAAGCTACTTTTTTAAAACATTTGTGGAAGTCACTCCATTCTCATTTACCCGAGTAATTCAATATCTGTTCACAAAACCATCGTTTTCTGTTGCCTACCTATCTGTTTAGCGGAGTCACGTATTCCTTGTTTTACAAGTGCCTCATGTTAGCGATTCATACCCTTTCAAAAATTACCTCTTCGTTCTTACTTGTTCTAATACTGACACGTGCACAGTACCAATTAAGATTTCGTAATTCTATGTCTTAGGCCCTGACTGCACTTTTCGTTTTATCATGGAAGATTTTCCACCGCCCAGTGAAATATATACATTTTTTCCCAATAACCTCACACATCTAAAACCCGAAGAAGTAACAGCAATTTATTCCACATTTAAGCTTTTAATTTAAGCATATGCAAGCTCCTTAGTGCCTTTCACCCCAATTATGTGGTTTCAAGTTGTGAGGTTCATCTGCCATTTAGATGTCTTCCCATTAAGAAGTCATCCCCTCTAATAGGCATTTCTCTTTATGGTACAATAACTGAACCTCAAACCACTGCTTAGGTCTTAGGCATGCAGTTCGTCCGCCTCACTGTCAAAGGCATTAGGCCCTAGGAAGTAGGCTTATTCCTCTAAAGGCGGCATTTCATCCCTGGATGGATTCACATTCCTCTCATAGATGCTCCTCTGCATTTGTGTGTGACTGTGGTACATCATACAGGTTTTGCTTATATGAATTTGAATGTATCTATCTCTATTTATCTATATCTGCCAGAGTATCAATGATTAATTCTGAAAACACTGAGCAATGTCTTTTTAGGCTTTGTACAATTTTTCTTCCTTCGTACTCTGCAGATCTTCAGTAATAT
>NC_061089.1:10214581-10232081 GCF_015104395.2 Macrobrachium nipponense
ATATATATATCTAATTATATATATATATATAGATATATATAATTGTAGATATATATATAATATATATTATATATATATATATATATTATATATATATTATATATATCTTAATATTTCATATACTATTATATATATATATATATTATATATATAGATATATATATAATTATATTCCATATATATATATATATATACTCTATATATATCAATCTATATATCTGTATTATAATATATATATATATATATATATATATATATCTAAGTCATTATCACATTACCGTGATTCTATACATATATCAAGCTACAAATGTCCTTTGAACCTCTAAATTTGCCCATAACCTCAGAATTTTAATATATTTTCATATATGTTTAACCGAAGGGGAATTTTCTAGACGATAATAGAATTGCCGTCCGACGGGCACGAGCTATCGACATCTTCAATTCCAGGACTGGCAGTGAAGCCTTAGCCCACCCCACCACTGCAAGAGGATATGAGTTTATGCCGCCTCCCACATTAAATTCCTGTCGCACTCAGGTATTTGTAGTTTTGGAGACAGCATCAAACGCACCTCGTCCTCGGTAGCGTTGTAGTGCTTTTGCCCGCAAGTAGCCATTATATAAGTCATATCACATTACCGTGATTCATATACATATATCGAGCTACAAATGTCCTTTAATATCTAATTCGCTCTACCCTGGAATTAATATATTTTCATATATGTTTAACCGAAATGGAATTTTCTAGGCGATAATAGAATTGCCGGCCGAAGGGCACGAACCATTGACATCTTCAATTCCAGGACTGGCAGTGAAGGGCAGTGAAGCCTTAGCCCACCCCGCCACCGCAAGAGGAAGTAAGTTTATGCTGCCTCCCACCTCAAGTACCTGTCACACTCAGGTATTTGTAGTTTTGGAGACTGCATCAAACCCACCTCGTCCTTGGTAGCGTTGTAGTGCTTTTGCCCGCACGTAGTCATTATATCAGTCTATCACATTACCGTGATTCATATACATATATCGAGGTACAAATGTCCTTTAATATCTAATTCGCGCTAATATCGGAATTAATATATTTTCATATGTTTAACCGAAGGGGAATTTTCAAGGCGATAATAGAATTGCCGGCCGACGGACAAGAACCATCTACATCTTCAATTCCAGGACTGGCAGTGAAGCGGCATAAACTTTTATCCTCTTGCAGTTAAACATATGAAAATAAATTAATTACGAGGTAGAGCTAATTAGATATTAAAGGACATTTGTAGCTCGATATATGTATATGAATCACGGTAATGTGATATGACTTATATAATGGCTACGTGCGGGCAAAAGCACTACAACGCTACCGAGGACGAGGTGCGTTTGATGATGTCTCCAAAACTACAAATACCTGAGTGCGACAGTTATTTGAGGTGGGAGGCGGCATAAACTTATATCCTCTTTTGGTGGCGGGGTGGGCTAAGGCACTGCCAGTCCTGGAATTGAAGATGTCAATGGTTCGTGCCCGCCGGCCGGCAATTCTATTATCGCCTAGAAAATTTCCCTTCGGTTAAACATATATGAAAATATATTAATTCCGAGGTAGAGCTATTAGATATTAAAGGACATTTGTAGCTCGATATATATATATAGTATATATAATATATATATATATATATATATATATATATATATATATATATAATATATATATATATGTTATTTCCTTTTGAATGACACTATCGTTCTGATGCGAAGAAAACGGCTTTATATTTAGTTTTGTTCTATGCGCTGTAACAGGTGTATGGTCTCTCTCTCTGTTTGTTGCACATGACCTTGGTATCTATAACACTAAAATTTTCAAGATATTCCCCCCCCCCTCTCTCTCTCTCTCTCTCTCTCTCTCTCGTCTCTGTCTCTGCTCTCTCTCCCTCTCTCTCCCTCTCCCTCTCCCTCTCTTTATGCTTACTGTCATTTACTACAGTCACGGGTTTTATTAGACTCCGATAAATCTGGACAACTTAGAAAAAAAAAAAAAAACAGCTACAAGATGCAATACAGCCTCATTTATTCCTTTCCTAGACGCTAAGCTTTTCCTTCGAGGTTGTTTTCTAGATTATCCATAGGATGTTACTTTCGCTACTACTCGCACGTTTTGATAGTGGAATTGTTTTTTTTTTTTTTTTTTTTTTTTGCATCCAAACAATGTGCACAATGGTAAGTAAGATTCCATGATTCTACTGGGTGAACAATGAAACGGGCCTTTTCTCATGAATGTTGTAAAATTTACTGAAATAATCTTTTTCTTTTTAATCCCGGAATACAATGAATCAAATTTCCCATTCGAAGCATTTAAGATATTAGTTTTATCTTCCTGCTTCTTTGCATCTAAACGGTCACGAAGCATCTCAAAGCATGAAACGCTGATATATGACACTGACGAAATTAACACAAGTCATAGATAAAAAAATAAAATTTTAAATAAGTTCTGAAAAAATTTGTATGAAAAGGGGCAATTTTACACTAGAAGAAGAAGAAGAAGAAGAGAGAGAGAGAGAGAGAGAGGAGAGAGAGAGAGAGAGAGAGAGAGAGAGAGAGAGAGAGAGAGAGGAATAAAAAAGCTTAATTAATCAGGAGTAAAATCCCCTTCCCAACGCCTCCCGTAGACAGAGCATTAATTAAAGAGTTCATTATGTTAATCCCCAGCCCGATGCAATTTTATCGGGGAGGAAAGGGGTAAATTCGGAAAACTCAGAAAGGGGGTCATTTCTTCGGTTTAAGTATTAAATACCCTTGTGATGTAACTTAACTGAAAGGCAAAGGCAAGGAATAGTCGCTTACACACGTTCCTTTGGAAGAAACCCAGTCTGAGAGTGCTTTCAAGTGTTAGACTAGTTCAAAAAAGTCCTCAATTATCGAATTACTCCATGCGAAGCTGAGTTTCAATATGAAAAAATGCCATGATTGGTATGATGTAACTTGTTTCATATAATTATTTTCTGACAAACGTCCGCTAATATTTTTACATAACTAGAGACCAAATTATATAGAACGCTCCACTGAAATAAATGTGAAAAATTATACAAGAATATATAAAAAAAGTGTAACAAGTAAAATTACAGTTATTAAGAAGCAAAAATAAAATGCACTAAATGTCAAAGGGCCTCCATAATTAGTGAGTATAAAAGTAAATATGAATAAAAAACAAATGTTGGGAGTATTATTAGTGTTACCTTATTATAAAATAATTCCATGTACAATTTCATGGGAATTAAGTTCCCCCTTCCGCTGGCGTCAATTTAAGAAAATTGCCTCCGCTATCCCCAAGTTCAAGATGTCTTTTAAAGAAGGATAATTCAGTCTGAATACAGAAAACATATTCAGAAATAGGATTGTATGCAATGTCTGAGCTTTTGTATATTTATCTCTTAAAGACCCTTCTTACACATAAGCAAGCAGTTTTGGAAACTTCAAAAACAGCTGCTCGCAGTTTGTACAGTTCATTCGCGCGCGATGATTGCTTCCTGTTCCCAAGCTGTATACAATTTTTCATTTTTATTTTTTTTTTTTTTTTTTTTACCTTTTCGACTTTTTTTAAAGTTTCTTTTCGACTTTTTTTAATGTTTCCAAATTATTTTCCAACTGTCCAATTGTTCATAAGCCATTGCAGAAAGTTTATTAAATATTTTTTTGTGAGCAAAATTCCATGTTCTAGACTGGGCTTGAATAAAAATATTCTCCAAGCTTATTAACTGTTGCCCTCTTCGAGATAAGTTACCGGTGAGCTAACAAGGTGGTCCAACTTCACAATTACTACTTGAACTACCGAAATCTTAAGACGTGATCCAATTCGTAATTAATCTCTTTCTAAGTTATGGGTCTTCACAAATATATATATAGTTACAGAGGATACTTGAAACAAAAAATTCTTCCCAATCTTTAGTTAAATAATTCACTTCCATTGACAAAGAAACCAAACTCGCAATCTAGATTACAAATGCTTTAGTAAATGTGTCGCGATGTATTTCAAGATATTATAGCTGCTTATTATTTATCCTGTTTTTTTTTTTGGTATGATATATATTATTCATTATATAATATTATTATTAGCCGGTTTTGGATTTATTATTATACCATATTTTTATATATATAAATATATTATATATACATTTTATGTAATTATATTATCTATTATATATATAATCTCTCTCGTCTCTATAATTATATATATTCTCATCTAATTTATTATATATTATTTATATAATATTTATATCTATCGATTCTATCTCTATATTAGATTATCTCAATTATCTGGTCTATATTTAATATATATATATATATATATTGTATATATCTCTATTTATTAACATTAATCTCTCTCTCATATTATTCATATATCTCTAGTCTCTGCATATATAATATAATAATCTATTAATTCTATTCGATCGATATATCTCGTAATCTTCATATATATATATATATATGTATCTATATATATATATATAATATTTACTATATATACATTAATATTCGTATATATATAATATATGCCATAAATATCTAATATATATATATATATTCTTAGTATATAATATATATTTTATTATATATATATCTATTTATATGATTTAATTCAGTTTTTTATTTTTGAGTTTTATATAATACCTATTATTATAATTCTCTATACTCTATATATCTATCACTATAATATCTCTATATTAATATAATCATCTATATAGATATTATATCTATATTCCTATATATATATATATCTATATATAATCTATATCTATCATATTTTCCTACTATCTCTCCCTATTCATCTATCTATATCATGTTTATTTATTCTCTACTCTAATATAATAACTATGATTATTATTCTATATCTCTAAACTCATATTCTCTATATACTATCCTCATCATATATATACTTCTCTTCTATATATATCCTGATTTTATATATATATTAATAGTTATTATATCATTATTACCCTGTATACTATATATATAAATCTCTCTACTATAATCTATAATATCTATATCTCATTCTATTTATATATATATCTATTCTATATCTATTATATTAATTATATCTATGGAACTATCTATATATCAATATCTCTCTATATATTATAGTAATATATATATCATATATCTATATAAATATTACACAGGAAGATTGAATGCCAGATACACTGTATGATACTGGGTTCAAAATTTGCCCAAACTTTGGAGTGTATGATTAACAGTGATACCAGGATTATACCAAATTTCAGAAAAGGACAGTTTAATCTAAAATTAAGCTTTTATTAAAGAGAAAATTTAAAGAATTGTTAGTTATTGGCAAAGGTGCCCTTCCCTTCCTAACAAATAGCATGATCGTTCTTTTGCAGCAACAGTTCTTCGTTTTAACCTCAATGTTCTACTTTTGAATTTGTTATAAAATTTAGATTTGTATGAGCAATAAAAAGGATCCTAAGATTACTTTTTTCTTTACCTCGATAAGCATAAAAATGTTGTAATGTAAACAATAACAGACGCCAGTCTTAATCTACAGTATAGTAATTTTTCTGGTGCTTGTCGAAAATAAATAGTTTGAAAGCCAATAGATTTACCATCTTGAAACAAGTTTCCATTCCAAAAAAAATATAATCTAAAAATTTGGAGTAGTCAAAGTATAACCCATAAGCAAAATTATTTCATTATTCTCAAACATACTGGCATTGACTGATGCATTGAGAATTCACATGTTTTGCCCGGTGATTATTCAGTGGTTACACAAGAGAGAAAAATATTACCACAACTCCTTGAAAGTCCAAATAACCGTAAAAGTATCGTGGCTCATTGCTATTATTTTGGAGCTGACAGCGTTAGTCTACTGTCAGCATAAGCCAAAATGTCTTTCTGCAGCCCTTGTCATATGTTACGGATCAACTAAACCAAAGATGAATTATAATTAGGTATAACCATGAGAATATATGTAACTATTTTTGTGGGGGTAGGAGGTGGTGGTGGTAGGGGCGAGATCGTGACCTCGGTCATGGGTAATATTTTGTGCTATGTATTCTGAGGGTATGCTTCAGCTGATGAAAAACATCTGAGTCTTCATCCAGATGTTATTTTACCTCAAAAATTAATGATACTTTATGTAGTTCAATGTTTTACCCTTAACATTAACAAAATATCTTCCAAACGTGCCAATTAATAGACTGAAGGATAAGAGAAGCACCATCTTTGTATACATCATGCCTTTACAAGGGATAATATTTGCTCCATCAGGCAACTAAAGGTCAAAAGTATGATATTATGTAACAAAATTCTATAAAACATCAGGAGTGTTCAATTAAATATTTTGTTATGCTGTCTAGTTCCACGCTGGACGAGTGGTTTTCGAGCTCGGCTGACAATCCGTTGGTCCGAAGTTCAATTCCCTGCTCTGCCAACGCGGAATCAGAGGAATTTATATCTGGTGATAGAAATTAATTTCTCGATATAGTGTGGTTCGGATCCCACAATAAACTGTAGGTCCCGTTGTTAGGTGACCAATTCGTTCCTAGCCACGTAAAAATATCTAATCCTTCGGGCCAGCCCCAGGAGAGCTGTTAATCAGCTTAGTGGTCTGGTTAAACAAAGATATACTTAACTTTTTGTTAAGCTGTCTATTAACCTAGTTGACTTCTTCAACAGCATATTAACTAAAGTGTAGCACTCAGGTTTGGCAGTGACTCAATTAGGCTGTAAACAAAATAGTTTTATACCTTCCATATTCTTATCTGTTAGTAGTTCGGGATAGTGTGTTCAGTCTCCATAAAATTAAACGCACACATAGAAACATTTCCTTTTTTTCAAATATGAAAATGATACTCAGGGTTTCATGCAATAAATTATTGTTCATGAAGTGGACATGAAATATCAGTTGGGTAGCTTACCTTTAACCTTACTTATTCAAGGGGGTTATTGCTAGTATAGTGAAATGATAACAGAATATAATCATCTAGACATTTATACCTCATTTAAACAAGCTGCCCTCTCTTGGTACTAATTGTGCTGCCATTAAAGACTTGAATAACAGTCTCAAGCTGACAGTTTTTCTTATTCCAAATATCATCAAAACTTTTCTTCAAGGAAATATATAGCATAATAATGACTGTAGCAGTCAAGTAAGAACACTACAAGTAAAACAGAATTCTTCTGCATATGTGATAATGAGCAGCTAAATGAAATCCAGTATGGCGCTGTTTTTGACTGAATGTCCAGTACAAGTGAAGCAAAAATTACAAGACTCAGTACCCGCTCTCATTTTAATATTTGAGGACCTAATGTATCTATTAGCGCATCATTCACTACCTTTTTGCGTCGGTTTGCGATTTAGATGACCAATCTATTTTGTTCATTTCGGGAGAAGAAAGGTAATGAGATCAGTTGTCTTCAGCTACCCTTCGTCCATCCTGGCCCTCTAACATGGACTTTGTGCACTTTTTTGTGACGGTGATGAGCAGCGCGACTTTTCTTTTCTTCTTTTTGTTTGAATAAGTTAATTTCCCTGCTTTTCTTAATAATGATGACCATTCTTTTTTCCCTGCCGGTGTAGTTTATTCCATAGAAAAATAACAAGGCTACGACATAACTAATTGTCCTAAATCATCCACAATTTAAGATTTATTATTATTCGCTAAGATTTTACCTTTTTATCTTCTCAAAAATGTTTTATACATGTCAAAATGTAAACGAAAACGAGATGACGAACAAAGTTTGACCTAAAAGTGTAACTCTGCGGTATTTAAAGTTTCTCAGCAGAATAAATCTGAAGAATCTGAGGAATCCCTGTTATTTTCATTACGACTGAGAGGTTATTCTAAAACGGACTTTCAAGAATTACGAGGAAACATTATGTCTTTAATAAGAGGTACGAGAGGAATTTAGACCATTCATGGTATTTTGAAAAGATATGGTCTTTGTTTCATGACAAGGGCTCTTTATTTTTCTTACGTTTCTTTTTAAAGTCTACGATGGCAGTCTTCAAATTATTATACATTAATCTTCAAGGCATGGTCTGCACATCGAAACTATCTACTACAAAATACTTGTGAAATTTTCATGAGTGGAATTACATCTTATCTATATTTCTAAAGTAGGAAACATATCTACATTGCAGCTTTATTACTGTCCTAGTGACATGATTTCTGTTGTATTTATGGGGTACAATTTTCATAATGTTCTCGTGCTGTACTAAAACACCGCATTATATATTATATATTATATATATTATATATATATATATAATAATATAATATATTATATTATGTATATATATATACATATATATATAATTATAATATTATATTATATATATATAATTAACATTAAATATATATACTATATATATTTAATATAAATCTTATTATATATTATATGTATATGTATATATTATATCTATATATATACATATATTTATATATATACATACATATATATATATATATTTATATATATATATATATATATATATATATATATATATATTATGACAAATTGCTAAAGAGTATCTAGGTCTAGGCACTGTGAATACTTGGGGGGAAATGGCCAAAGATCTGGGTCGGGATACCATTAAAACTTGTTAACCCAAAATGCTAAGCATCTGGTTACTACGTACATTTACCATCTGTACTTGTTAGAGCAAGACTTTTAATCCTGGGTCTGGGACACCTTTTATACTTGGGGCACAGTTTGATCAAATACTTGGTTACTAGTTACCTCACTACAGGCAGACACCTGAACCCTCATCACAAATACCAAAAGATCCCTAATAGAACTTGAGAATCAAGAAAGCAATCCTACTAAGTTCATTAAACTAGATGTGAGGTAATCTTAATTAAAGGGCATCACTCCTTCAGTACTTTCAAATCTAAATATTTCCCTGTATTTCTACCTAAACAAAAATAAAACATAATACTGGTGGTATATTAAATGCTCATATAAATTTTAAATACAAAAATTTATTTCTAATTTCAAAAATTATGAGTGAAATTCACAATCTCGGAAATTTGCTATTACTTGAAAACAAAAGCTTACTTAATCCTTGAATTAATTATTAAAAAAATTAAATAAAAGTTTATCAAGAAAATTAATTAATTCAAATTATAAAGCAATAAAAAATTTGAAATTATATTTAATTAAGTGCAAATTGATTCACAAGTATAAGATTAAAACAATTATACAATAAAAAATTATTCAAACTAATTAAGCAAAATGAAGAGAATGCAAAAACACAATACTACGAAAAGCAATAAAAGCATTGACAGTACAAATATTAAGCATATAAAATGGACATGTCAAAAGATCAAAACAAAAGAAAAATGCATAAAAAATGATAATTTTATCCAAACACTAAAATAAAAACTTCGAAGTGTACTCCAAAATATTTGTAAATTATGATACCTTCAAATGCAGTTGCAACTTCTCACTCAGAAAGAAAGGCCTGTTACAATCTTCAACACTTTCGTGGACCACAAACAAATAATAATAACACTATGCTCAGATTCCACAACTAATTGACATACTACTAAGAAATTACACTAAGCTAGTAATATCGAGTGACCGATTCATACAAAAACATGAGTTACGTTATGGTAGTGAAAAAGTCTCGCGAGTGAGAGAGAAGGGAATGAATGTCTTCTCTATCTCCGTATGCGTATGGGCATATGGGTGTGGCTGAGCATACAAGGTCAAGATGAAAACACATTACGTCATCTTGGTGATGTCATGGAATTTTCCAATTCACAATTAACTACTTATGAGTCGATAAGTACTCTTTTGACAAATTGAAAGAAATAAGAGTTAATTTATTAAAGATATTAACTGGTTTCCTAATAACAGAATCTTTAATTACTGCAAGTAAACATAAAATGATACAGTTGTAGGGAAGATTCCGGAAAGATCTGATGCCGTATTTGGGAGGTCCCTACGCGTTCACATACATGGATGAATAGTTCCTCTGTGTTTGTCAAGGAACCGCTTAGGACGATAAAAAAATTATTTGGCTAAAGCATTCTCAAGTTGTGAATAACAACCTTCTCTTGAGGCTTACGCTCCCTTCTGTCTCTCTCTGCCTTACATATGTCTCAAAATGAAATTTCTCATTATTTAAACTTGTCATCTTTAAATATGGGAATCTGAGCAAAAAAATATACATTTCACAACATTATACACAGTTTCTGAGGAGAATTAATTGTTTCACCAAAACCATAATTGCATTAAAAAACTACTTATACATATATATATATATATATATATATATATATATATATATATATATATATATATATATATATATATATATATAATTCCCTTACTTATTGTTCTAGTTTTCCCTTGATAACTCTCAGTAAGATTTCTTTGACTTCTGGTGTTTCTCTATGACAAATTTAAACTTTTGGACCTTCAAGGGCAATTGATTGTATTTCATTTATTCGTTCGTTAATTTTCCTTTCTTAAATCATTAAGGTTGATATCTGGTTACTTTCGTTCACTCTATCTTTACATAAAGGCATGAATCTAGTGTAGTCCTTTAGTTGTATAGTCCAATTTAATTAGCAGTATTTTTTTTTAAATAAAGCCAGAGTAAGAGATAAGTTGCTGTTGCGGTATATTTATTTTAACAAGCATGCACAAGTGATTCAACTTACTGATTATACATACATAGAGAGAGAGAGAGAGAGAGAGATTATTATTTTAGAATGATAAATGAATTAAGAACTTTGTGTATGTGTACAGAGGACCGCATTTCTTTCATGGAAACAAAAGAAACGTAAAAGAAAGAAAGAAAAACTAACCAAAAGATAGAAAACTTTGCTGCGCAGTTTTAAGAGATAGGTTAATAAATCTTCCCAAAACCACGTTGGTTATCCATGTTTTACAGCTCTTCCTATTTCCTATCTTCCATCACATATGTTACGTGGATCCAGCGAGCTTAACGGTAGACATTTTCGACAAGCTCAGATGTATGTATTAGGCTTCCGGAAAGAGATATGCGGAAGCCGTTAAAGAGGCCCCTGGAAATTTTTCCTGGGGGAATGTTGTAGATTTTTTCACTTGGATATAAAATACGAGGTTCTTGTTGCTTGGTGAAGCTTTATACGTTTACTTTTACTCAAGATATTAGATATTGGTCGGTTGATAGTTGTAGAATCCAAGTAACGATTTTGATGGACGTTAATTTGCTATAAACAAGTATTAAAAGGCACTGCGCTGATTTGTTTTTTACATTAACCTATAAAGATTTAATTTTTTTCTACCTTTACAAACATTGAAATAACAATAGATATAATAGCAGTGGCGAACATATGCTGGTTACTCAATTAAATATTTTAGCTCTAATAATCATTTAAGTAAATATGTGATACAGACAAGACAAAGAATAGCTTGAACATGCTGCCATTTCATTGATTCTATTAAAGGTACCTTGAATTTATAGAATACCCGACATTTTTTTACATGCTCACTTCTCTTCTCTGTAATCTTCCTTGCTTCACCTGTTACTTCCTTTGCAGCCTCTCTCATCCTATCATCCTCCATCACATTTACTACCAAATGTCATCAGTTTTGAATCTCCTACGAATACTGTTTCCTTTTCCTTGCTTCCATTTACTATCATAACCCTACTCTAACCGTTATGAACACTTCATTTTCATCTTGCAAGTAATCAGACTCTTAGTCCTGTAGAAGGATCTTGTCTTTAAACTCATTAATTAGAAGTGTGCCATGGTACGAATATTAGTCTTTCCTCACTTCGTTCACAAACACCTCTCTTCTGGAACTTGACATTATGATTGGGTCTTACTGACGAATAGAAAATGCATGGAGTTCCTGGACAAAATATAAATGGATTCTTGTGGTTATGAGGACATGAGGTCAAAGAGAGATCAGCTCATAGTACAATTTGGTTGGAAAATGAATCAGCATGGTACAAACTTGTTGCGGATAATCTCTCAAAACCTTTAATCGATAACTAGCCAGAGCAACTGACTCAGTACTCATTAAGCATTTACATACGCCTCTTTTGCCAGTTTGTTGTCAGACCTATAGAATCTAACCAGGGAAGTACCAAACAAATATTTATAGTAAATAGCTTGTATGATATGGAACTCATTCAGCAGAATAAGAATTTTTACTCAGTCTCCCATTTTCACTCATAGCAGTAAGGAATCATATGATAGAAAGGCAAATTAAATACTTTACATTTCAGTGAAGGAAGTATACGCGAATTTCCGTAAGCGAGGAATATCAAAACACTGCTTTCATGGATTAAAGATGCCACCTTGATTTTCAGGCCTTTTACCAAACCATATCGTATTAAATTCAAGCACTCTCAAAGCAATGTTTAGATTATTAAGCCTGTTAGAGGAAATTAGCTATTCACTAAACATTGCACTATTGCTCTAGAATAGGGTAAACCGCGAAAATCTGCGTTTGTTGGCCGATACCTGATTAATTGCAAAAGGAAAATGAAAAACTTATGTAAAGCTTAACACAGACTTAAAGTGGAAGGAGTGCATGAAGATAACACAAAATTACTTTTGATAATGGGACCACTGACACTCTACAGAGTCCATGGGGTTTGATGAGATCATTAATAGGAAATGAATGCAGTAATTGGTAAGATGATAAACAAGTATTTTATGAACCAAACGCAGAGAGAAAAATGATTTTAAATGCTTGTGGAATTGGTAAGATGATAAACAAGTATTTTATGAACCTAACGCAGAGAGAAAAATGATTTTAAATGCTTGTGAAATTGGATTTTAACAATGTAACAAGGGCGGCTGAAAACGTGAAGACTGAAAATCTAACAAGAGTGTATCAAATTACAACTTAGAAACTGTGATATGGTAATGATAATAGTATTACAATGTAGCAGAAAAGTGTTCGAAAGGTAAATATGGGCGGAAAAAAGCTTTTAAAAACATACGAAGGATGAATAATTGTTATTTTCTGAAAATGTAAAGGTGATGCAAGTGAATGTTGGAATAAAGGGTACCAGATTTTTCATTATATCTGCATAAGTTTAAGATACGATTACAATTTGGAAAGAATGACTTGTAGCTGGAAGTTATTAGAGAAGACCCTTGTGAAATTAGGTAAGAACATGTTAGTTGATCAAAATCTTTTACGACAATTTTATAAATAAAATGAAAAATCTGAAACACATAGATCAATAAAAATTTATGGCAGCCTTGACAGGGGCCGAGGGAAAAATTAGAAATTTTGAGGAGGTTAAAATGTTACGACGAACTGATTCTGAAAAGTATTTTGAAACATATAGTTGCAAGAGGGATTGGTTAGGTGTAAGATTTGGTCTGAGAGAGAGATGTATTTGTCTTTATGACATTATTTTTTCTGAATGGCGCAATATGAAAAGTCACAGGAAGGCCAAGATGTACAGGTATAAACTAATGGGGTAAGGAAAAATGCTGAGTGGAGTTTCCGTGCCTGATGTGTGCATATTATTCTTTTTTTTAATAACAAGGGTTAGGGACAACAATCTGCATAGAATGATGCAAATTTTAAGGTTTTAGTAACATAATTATCGCTAATATCAGTGTGAGTAATAGTTATGTCATGATGACTATGATATAGAGAGTAGAAAAAATAGTTGATTATTAGTTTTTTTTATTGTAACAGTTAATAATACAGCGATGGAATAGGTGAGTATTAAAGGTATGAGGCAAGTGGAGTATCACGTTACATTTAAGCAAAAACCTGAAGTTTATGGAAGCCAAAAATGAATGTACGGGGTAATTAATCATATATAAACACTCTTTTTATAGCACTGTGGATGTTATATACAGATAAGAGAAGAAGCTGAAGCTTTTGAATGACTGCAGCGTCAAGTACTAAAATGTCAGTGTAGGTGAAAAAGTTTCAAAATTCTGATGTGGATTGGTGACGTGAGTAGAAAGTAGAAGACAGCCGTTTATAATGCGAATAGTTTGATCTAGGTATATGCACCATTTGGTGATATAGAAGTTTTCTGCAATAAAAGTTCATCCCTGCTTCAGGAATTAAATAAGGATTTGGATTCAAAATATTTTTTTGATAAAAAATGATTTTTTTTTCCTATTTATATCTAGAGTCACACCCGGGGATTTATTATTCATTAGCCCTATCACTTTTAAATGAACAGGTGTATCTAACAGGGATTATTTGTTATAACCGAGTTTCCATGATATAAAATGCATCAAGCTATTGCAGCGATCGGTATTATTCGTATTACAGATAAAGCCTGAATGCATTAACAATTCATCCCCGATTATGAGATTTATTATGTAAAGGTTCACTGACTTTTTGTGTATTCAGTTAGATTACGTCAGATGGTATCGATTATGTATGGTATAAATAATGATGGATATCCCGTTCCCCCTCCCCTTTTTATCTATTTGCTTTCATAATTCAGAATACCCTCTCAAACATTATAACAGATGCGTACGAAAGAAGACCATACTGACTAATAATTTTGATTTCTTATGCTTAACCATGGTGTTGTTCATCGCCATAATATGTATTCGAATTTCTCACCTTTATTTGAACCGGTTTCTTCTACAATGACAAAATTTGTCATCGTTTATGACTGAGCAGAGCAAACCATGAGGACGCCAAATGAAATAAAGAGGTAGGCCTGGTTAAGGGATTAGATTTCTTAAGTTCCTTAAAGATAGAGAAAAAAAAGTAACATAGAAAAAAGGCACGACTAAAAGAAGATTTTAAAGAATATAGTAAATGCTTTGCCAAATGAATTACTTAGATTTGCAAAAAGTCGTCATTTAAAAAGAAAGATAAATGTCATTTTATTTATTTGTAATGATAAAAAAACCAAAATCATACGGGAAACTATTTTTATGTTGGAACGAGGAAGGAAGCAATGGTGTAGTTAGTAAACAATGGTAATGCATCATATAATACTTATTAGCATATGATTATGGAAATGTGTGTTATGGGAAATTAAACGGAAATACGGCTGTGAAAAAAGAGAGAAAAAAAATAGTTATTTCCGCCAAAAGATTTTACTGATAAAAAAAATTAATTTGGAGCAATAACAAATGAGTCTTTGAAAGAGTGTGTTCAGCGGTGATGAGTCTGCAGATTCTCTTTTATCATGATATCTGACATCATTCTTTATTACTACCTATTATGGAGTACAATCATCAAAGGCCAGTGTAATAATATGCTTAATTTTCATTCGTGGCCTGTAAAATCAATTTCATTCAGTTAATTTCAATTTAATATTTTTTATTGCCACAAAAAAAAAGACTGGTTAAGGTTTTTCTCGCTCCCACTGAAGGTTGTTATTGTTTAAGTGGTACCTCGCCCATGAGAGTTGTTTTTTTTTCTCTTTTCATGTATTTATTCGGCCGGATGCTTGTTTGGTGATTTGCGGGTCGTTACCTCACTTTTGGTGGGGACCGTTGGCTGAGGATGAAAAGGAGTATGCATTCGGCTCCTTATCTTGGAGGTTTCCCTGACCTGATCCCTGCAGGACGTTTTTAAAAATTTGGAGATTCTCTTGGCCTTGCTTCGTTTGAGGACCCCCCTTTTCACCTGTATTACGGAGGGCGTTGACGGTGTTCCGCCTCCTAATTACTAAAGTCGCTGTGGAAGCTGCAGCCTTGTTTGAGAAACGTCTCCTGTGCTCTGTTCGGGCGCCCTTCCTGTGTGCCGCAGAAGTTACTATATCTACGTCCCCTCATCTCTGGACCTGCCTGCTGCCCTTCGGAATGCATCTTGTCTTGTCCCTTGTCCTGCTTTCGACCTGAAACCTCCGGAGTCGTGAAAAGGCCTGAATCTGTTCAGAATGCTGGTAAGGATATACTGAATATATTGTTTATAGACGTTACTGACGCGGGTCAGTGTACCCTCCGGCTGCAGACCCCCTTCGTGATTCCGGAGCAGTTGATAGACAGCCGTGTGTGCATTCATTAATGGTGTCATCGCCCATATAGTGCCTGCTTGTAACCACCTATGATGTTAGATCGAGTGATCCGTGTAAAGTTATTTGTAATTATGTATGTAAATATTTTTTGGGTAATTGTATGATCTAGGATTAAGGTTCTTTCCCTCTTTCATTATCTTCTCCAAAAGAATATTTTCAGGGCTTTCTAGAAATAGTCTGTTTTCCTTCCTCCTCCTAATTACTGTCTCTTGTTCTATCGTGTGAATGAGGATATTTTTAGGTAAAATATTTTGTAAGCCCTAATCAGTTTTTTTTTCATGTGGGTTTATTTTAAGATTTGTTTATAAAAATACTAAAGTTTTGGTTTATATTTTCGTTAATCCTCTAGTGAGTGTTATTTGGTGTTTTTCACTGTCTGGAGATCTTGCCCCTTGGCTTTAAATTCTAACCTTTGTGGCACTGATCGTTAAGAGAAAAGAGCCTGTTCTTGCCACTTATACTTTTAAAATAGTTGTGAGTAATGTTCATAACACCAGTAACTTGAAAAGCAAAGCAATTGTCAGAGAACAGTCTTCCATTTATACAGGGAAAAACTTATATTAACATAGAAACTCAAGACGATCATTACATGCAATTACATAATAGTCACTGAGAAAATAAAAACAAAAAAACGACTTAACAAAATAACTTATACCTCTCTTAAGTTAAAATTAACGGCCTCATAAATATAAGAACAAAACTAATAGTTAAAGTTACAACGCCACGAAGAGTACCTTGGTTTTGCAGTACATAGTATGAAAGAACGCTGGTATTTAACTGTGACACACTATGGCACAGATCAAGATTTTGCATGATGATAGCAAAACTGAAATTTACCTTATAAAGATGGCCAAATAGAATAAGATACGCTAAATTTTCAGTTACCAGGAAGTTGGGTGATTTTCGTATTAGAGCCTTGCGGTTAAAGAAAACGAAGGAAGTTTCTTCGGCACAATTGGGTTTTCTGCACAGCGTATAATGCGTGAAACTCTCAGCCATGCTTTATGAAACTATCATTAGCGGTCCATGAAACTTCCAGCCGCGACAATAATGACTAACTTTAACCTTAAATAAAAAGATAACTACTTAGGCTAGATGGCTACAATTTGGTATGTTTGATAATTGGAGGTCAACATAAGAATTTGCATCCCTTTAGCCTCCGTAATTTTGAAGATCTAAGGCCGGACAGAAAAATTGTGGACGGACAGACAAATATCCATCTCAGTAGCTTCCTTTTACAGAAAACTAAAAAGTGAGGACGGTTTACATCCAATATTCAGGTGTTTTAAAGCACTGCCTCTCAGACATCGTTTTGTCTTTAGGTTGTGCATATATATATATATATATATATATATATATATATATATATATATATATATATATATATATATATATATATATATACATGAGGATTTTCCAAGGCATGGGGTGATTGTGACTCGTCCCTTTAAATCTTTAAGTACAGAACCGAACACGTTCTTCATCCTACCACTCTGTCCTTGGGCTGGGAATAACTTTTTCCTAGGCTGGCATCTA
>NC_061089.1:10244581-10247081 GCF_015104395.2 Macrobrachium nipponense
ATATTTCTTTCAGACTATTAGAAGAGAAGGCATTAATTTGCTAAAATACTGGGGCATATCTAAAAAGATTTCACGGAATTTAAGAGTTTTTTATTAGGTTTTCAGTTCACTGAATGTGGAAAATACCATTGTTTTTCCACGTGTTACTCGAGAGAGAGAGAGAGAGAGAGAGAGAGAGAGAGAGAGAGAGAGAGCGAGGGGGGGAAGGGGCGGAGGGGGGGAAGGTGGGGGGCGTACTTTTTGTGTTACTTTTTTGTTCATATTAAACTGAAAAATCATGGTGCTTGAGCAATTGGTAAAAAGGGATTGAATTATGATTTTTTTTTTACCCAAAACCTTAGGGACTTTCTAATTGAATAGAAGTTTTTGTTCAATACATTTTTAGATTGCCTTAAAGGCTTGGATTTAAGTTTCCGAAAAAATTACACCTTTCAAATGTAAGGTGACTGCAACACAGGTTTGTGTGAATTGATATTTAAATATGCGTTTGGTGCCAAAGTGTAAAACTGGTAATTAGAGTAATATTGAACAGTTGAAAGGCAAGGCGTTGACAATCTTATGAACAAAATTACACGCTTCAAATTCAAAATTTTTCCCCACAATTACCAATAAATATCTGTCCGTATGTTCGTAGATATCATTTTATAGCAATACATTCCTACTGTACAGAATTTATGTTAGGAATAACAAACAATAACCAGTTAATTTAACTTTCGATTAAGACTGAAAATTATGCATATTTTTCTCGCCATTTTATCACTGAAATATTCTGTAAGTTCATTTTTTCATAAAAAAACAAAGGTAGTGTATTACGACAGCTTCCCCAAAAACTGGTAATTGATTGATACATTTGCATTACGGACGGGTTATATCGTAGGTGTGGAGAAATATTTGAAATGGGAATGAGTCTGCAAACGAGCACATATACGGAGAGAGTTTGAGTAGTGTAGAATAATGTTTTTGCAGATATCTCACTCTCTCAAGGTGTAATTTTGAACATTATATTTTCTTACGTATATGTGTGTATACATATTGTAACAGACATACATTCTATGTCTGTATTAAAGCCCTCAGTTTTAAAAAATGTAAAAAAGAAAACACTAGATTTTAGTAAAGAAAATTCAGACGCTAGACCTAATGTTGGCATACGGGAGCCGCTTCTCACCACTCCCTAGTCATTAAAGATTGGCCTTAGCAAATTATCCCACTTCATTCCCTTCCGAAAACTCCACCTCTTCTACAGCTTAGCAACCCTCCTATTGTCCTACGTCTTTTTTAATCTCTGTGCTGTCGTCTCAAATTTCCATTCCAGGACGACCATCAGCAGACTGGAGAAAAGTGGCGATTTTCTAGAGTAAATGCCCCAAGAACGCCCCAATATGACGAACAAGGAAGCCCAGGACAGCCAACCCAATATAAGGCAGGGAAGCGGATGGCCCCCTTGCATTTTAGCTGAGGTCAGGTCACTGTCAAGACAGTCTCGGCGACCGGGACTCTGCCCGTCGCCCCCTTCCCTTCCTGCCACCACCTATACTCTTGTGTGGTGTCGAAGCATTTCCCCCAAAGTCTCATAACTACAGCCTGGCGTAACTTCCAGTTTCTGATCGTCCAAAGACTAAGGTACAGTGGAATTTGAAATTTGTTTCGATGCACAATTTTCTTCGTTAATTTCCTCCTGCTCTCATATGTACACTAAATTCCTTTTCCATCTCCATCAGAGAATAAGCGAAGTGGAAAATATTTGTGACTCGCAAATATAAATGTTCACTTCACTCATTTTGCTATCTCGTCCTAGTGTTAGATTACCTAGCCTCTCAGCCTTAAGCTAGTCCCAGTCACATTGATCACGTTTTAGATCGAGGATTACAGTACATCCTTAATTTGCAGAATAGGAGACTGGATGTTGTGTACGTCACCTGCATTCCCACAGTGCCAAGGTGTTCCTACTGTCATCAGTTTCAAGTCCCAGGATGGAAAACTGAAGAGCTGTTACATATTATTTTATGATTTATGATAGTTGCAATAATCATTTCATTCAATCAATTTTTTTCCCACAGGGGGCTTAACATTCTGTGGGTTTTGCATAGTGGCACTAATTGATTTGAGAACTTAACGTAACATCAGTGCTTTCAGCTCCTGCGTACCTGGACTGAAATTAAAGATAATACGACTGAAGGCAACTCTGAAGGCAACAGTGATCCCTTAAAAAGTTTATCAGCCATATAAGGTTTCAAAACATACTAAAGTTAATCAAAACAATTGTAAGGTATTAGTATATAATAAAGTTGATTAAAGGACATCATTCCATTACTGTAATGATCTCTCCTTGATTAGAGCCACTTCAACAAAAAACCCAAGGAACAAAACTGATATCGCTGTAGTTTATTCATAAAGTTACTCCTACCGCTGGGGTAATAAATTAAATACTATTATAAAGACTTTAAGCACAAAAGTTTATTTTCAAATAAAAATTAATCAATAACAGATCACAATTTACCTT
>NC_061089.1:10252081-10262081 GCF_015104395.2 Macrobrachium nipponense
TCATGACTTAATGTAACAACATAAGAATAAGGTTAGGTTATTACTAGAGTAGGATCTAGAGTTAATCATTCACTTAAATGTAAGGTTAACTTTGTTATGCAAAGTCATGAGGTTAGTTTGTCTTCAAAAGGTGCGATAAAGGAGGCACTTGTGGGATTATGTTAGGTGATGCCACAGCACTCGGTATGACAGGGTACGGTGCTAGAAGTAGCATCACAGTTGCAAGAGCATAGTGGCTCTTAATATAAGTACATAAAAAAATGAAATAGCATTAAAACAAGTTATAACGAACGTTTATCGTATGAACTTAATGGATTATATTATAGTTTAGTATTCATGGAATTAATATGAGAACTATGCCCTATAAGTTGGTTGTGTACCTAAATATATGATTAACTTGGTTACATAAATGCATACTGTTAGGTGCCTTGATGAGGCAAGGTAAAGGTAAGTGAAGTGAAGGACTAGTGGCTCTTATATAAATACAAATTAAATTCTCCACGCTCATAATTGCACAGACAGGAAGTTAAATACTTATAGTGCTAGAGAATTTGGCATAAGGTAAAGTAAGGAACTGTGTCAGATTGGCACTAGTGCAAGGAAACCTCAGCTGATCTCCCTGACCCTTCTTCCTTGGCCCTTTTAGGTCAATGGTTTAATGATCCGTGATGAATTGATGGAACCGAGTCCGAGGAAGGAGTTGGAGTGCTGCCTGGTTGTTGGTCTGGCTGCTGTGGCAATTGGAGCAGGGGCAGTGCCTACCATCGTTAATAATAGCTATCACAGCTCGTTGAGTTCTGTGGCCAGGCAAGACATGGCAGAATTCTCACTCAGGGACGTGATACCTGACGACTTGGAAAGAGAGTAAGAGGTATTTATGGGCATGAAGGGCTCGTAGGTTATGGTGACCATCTTGGGCACAGGCTGCAAGACCATGCCTTGTGATGAGCTTCCGCTGCAGCCAGGGGGATCTGGCTCTATTACCAACACTGGTAGCGGAGCCAAGCCAAAGAGTAGAGAAGGGATCTGGACTGGGATCTCTTGAAGGGAGATCTATGCAGTGTACTGGCACTGACACTGGCACTAATGCAGAACCAGGCAAAGGGATTGAATTCAGAATTGGCTCAATTTTTGGGATGGATGGAATTTAGCGCTTCTCAGGGCACTCAAGTGGCATTGGCAGAGTGGAGATCTGTGGGGTGCTTGGGCACTAGTACTAGGGCAGGGCCTGGCACAGGAAATAGATTGGGAATTGGCTCAGTGTTCAACTGCGCCGTTCCCCCACATGTGTTTCCCAAGGTTCAGCGAAACCTCTGTGGGTGTGGGCATGACCGTGGATAAGACCCTTTTTACATGGTCAAGCCAGGCCCAAGGCTCGGAACCAGTCCATTTTTGGGTTAGAGAGCTGTTGTTGTTGAGAGTGGACTGGAAGGTGGAGCAGGGGTCCCAGTCCTCTGTTGGGCAAGGATGAGCTCATGGGCTCTCTCTAATTCTCTCTCCCTTCTTTCCTTTTCCTTTTCCTCTCTTTCTTCCTCCTTCACATGTCTTTCTTTTCTCCCTTGCTTCTCTTTCCTTCTTAGGCTCATCGACCCTGGTTTGGACCTGTCATTCCCATTCTCTTTCCAAGGCTCATGAAAGCTTTGTAGTCTTCGGCCAGCATGGTGCTGGAGAGTTAGGGAGTCAAAGAAAAGGTGCAAATTGGAAGTGTCACTCTGCTTTGGCAGGGAGTAATTAGGAAATGGAGTGAGCCAGTGGGTGGCACCACTAGTGAATGTGAGTGCCCCTATAGCTAAGTAAATTGGCACTGGCATCAATTGTAAGGTCGTTCTTGAAAACTGGGGTATAGCACTCTTGGTGATGGCTCATTCCAGGGAGTCAAGTGGGAGAATTTTAAGGTCACCTTTTAAAGAACAGCCTATGGTTTGTTCGAGAGAACATGTATTGGCACTTTTTAGCTCGAGTCCCATCCCAGGGGAATCGAGTGTGAAAATTTTAAGGTCTCCTTTTAGAGAACTGTTCAAAGAAAATAGTGATTTGTTAGTAGAGAATGAGTTTGGGTTGTTCTGGAGGAAGTAGGTTGTTCGAAAGAAAGTGGTATGTTTGAAAAGAATGGGTTTGTTTGTTCCAAAGAACATAGGTTTGTTTGAAAAAATTTTTATGTTTGTTCAAAAAAACATGAACAAGAAGAACGGGTTTTTGTTCCAAAGAATGTAGGTTTGTTCTGTAAAATGTAGGCTTGTTTGAAAAGAACGAGTTGTTTTTTCCGAAGAACATAGTCTTGTTAAAATGAACAGGTTTGATTTATTTGCACACGGATGAAACTGGCTATAGTACAAAGTTAAAGGTGTAATTGAAGAATATTTGGTATTCTTTCGAATAGAATATAGGGTTGTTCATAAAGAACATGGGTTTGATTTGTTATGGATAACATAGGCTTGGTTTGTTCTGGAGAATGAAGGCTTGCTTTGTTTCAGAGAATGTAGAATTGTTTGTAAAGAATGTAGTTTTGATTTGTACCAGAGAACACAGGGTGGTTTGTAAAGAATGTAGGATTGATTTGTTCTGGAAAATGTAGAATTGTTGAACTCGACGTGTGTTCTAGTCCTGTAGAATCGAGTGCGGGGATTTTAATATTTTATTACAGTCCTTCTTACTGAGTAGTTTTCAAGAACTCGACCATATGTGGTAACAATGAATTTTGGTAAATGGTTAGCATAAGCCTTAATGGAGTTTAGTTTAATAAGAGGCACTTGCGGTGGATGCAGCGTGATAAAGGCTTATGGGAGAACAACGTGAGTTGTTTTTCAAGTACATACAGAGATGCACTTGAAATAAGTAGGCATAATTTTTGTGAGAAAATGAAAAGTTAGTTATAACCTTAAGCTATCATGTAACGGATGTTTATTGGTTGTGATTATGTATGTGAAGAATTTTATGTTATGGTAAAAGGTTTACCAGAGGAAAACACGTGATCAGAATGGTTTGTGAATTTCACGTGACTCTAGGAGGTCATAAGGTTCAGTTATGATAGGGAGTGTTGTGATGGTATGCTGCTGTGACGGGGTGCAGGACACTTTCGCCAACACATGGTGGTCTGAGTGAAGTTTGACTTGCTCACACAGAATTAGGAAGTTAAAAGGAAAATGCTTCAAAGAGAGAGAGAGAGAGAGAGAGAGAGAGAGAGAGAGAGAGAGAGAGAGAGAGAGAGAAAGTTAAATTGCTTATCGTACTGTGATTTGACCTGCCAGATGGTGTGTATCTTGTCTAAAACAATGGTCTGCAAATTGTGCACAGCACGTGGTGGGGAAAATAAACTCACTTTTCCATTTTTAACACTGTTAACATTCCCTATCATGCAGTAGCTGCAAAGTTCGAGTTTTGAAATAGCAAAACTTTCTATGAGATTAGTTGTTTAGCAGGTATGTGGGAATTTAAATTCCTATAAAAATCAATTTAAAAAAAAACTTTCCAGTCACGATTCAAAATTGCAATAATGCAATGGTTACGCTGTGGTCTTCCGTTCAATTCTTTGTATGTTAAGGCCTTTTACACTAAAAGGTTTGTTTCTCAGCTTGCAGCCAGCCTAGAGGGGATAACGACTGATTGCTGCAATGTTGCAGGCTGTGAGAAATCCTGGCAAGATCACTTTTGTATCCTAAAACCGGGTAGGGACTTACAAGGGGATGATGTAATCTAACTATAATTCGCAATTAGTTAGAACGTAGAAGAAAAGAAAATGAGCTGAGTGACTTTACTAGAAGGGGGAATTTTAGATAAACTCTTAGGATAACTAGAATCACATGTATTTACAATAAACATAATCAGAAAAATGGGAATAATTAGTACAGGTAACTGGATGCAATAGGCTACCACGGCGATGCAAGCACATCGGAGCAGGAGGTTTCACAGTGAGAAAACTCTGTCTGCAATGGAGAAGGAATGCGATTAACAGACGAAACCAGCAAGAGTAAAGGGTCAAGGATGCACTGATGGTGCCAACATTATCCTTGGGCACAACATTGTCATATTCACTTAAGGATGCACTTTATAAAAAAGTCAGGTCAATATGAGAAATGCATTGGAAATATAAAAAAAATGGAATAGCAAAAGAAGCAGGATTCACGTGACTGGAAACTAAAAAATTCCGGGCACTTTACCTGGTGTCGAAGAGAGAGGTCCTCATACATGAGCCGATGATGGGGAGTGGGGTTGGCGATAGGATGTTTGGAATTGGAAAAATACTTGGACTAGTAGTCAGCCATGTGTTGGGATTTTCCTGGAGTTTGTACTACGTCTGCAATGTCTCTGACAAGAGGCATAATTTGTTGGTCTTTTTTTATCTTTTTATCCCTTCCCTATTAACTTCCCATTCTTTTCAGGGGTCATCCATTCTCTATTGTTTCACCTTGACCTCATGGTTCTCTTTGTTGCCCGCATGGTGAAGTGCTGGTCGCATGGGAGATCCTGTGTCAAGTGGTCAGCTAGGTTTCTCTTTATGGGAAGCAAGCCAGAGTACTGGATTAGTCCCTACTGTTGGTGTTGACAAAGGGGCTTCATTAAGTAGTGCCTGGGGTAAACATACAATGATGACTTGTCTCCAGTGGCAGCATAAAGAGCTTCAACAGTCATATGGTCTAGGAAGTGAAATGAAAAGACTGCCAAAGAGAGAGAATATCAAGAGCTTTGTAGGAAAGGTAAAATGATCTGAGACTGAATATAAATGTCGATAACTATATGAAATAGCATTACGTTAACCTCTTTTGAAACTGATATTCTTAAGACTGGAGTTGGATTGTAGAAAACTGTCCCTCACTGAAATATATATATATTGATTGTGAAAAGACAGCAGTAAAGTATTTGATCATTAGAGATCATTAAGGTACTGTATAGTAATATCTTATATATTATGGTAACAACATATGAGCGATGCTTGTCATATGGCAGTTTAGACTGATATAGAATGTATATATCGAGATGAGACCTGATTGCTATATATCTTTGTAAATTATGGACAAAATCAAATTGGGGTTATCCTTTTGATTAAGGAAATTTTTTATACACAATTTTATGAATAGGAACACAGATTAGGCAGCCGCAGTTCTAATTCAGTAACACATTATGCTGCTACTCGCGATTCATAAAACCGTCTTTTAAATTGTATTTATATTTATATGATTTTTTATTCGCTTCAACATATGATATGCTTCATCAATGAATAACTCATGTATGATGTTTCTAATCTATAACGATTGAATAATTTCGGCTATCTTTAAATGTTATCCGTAAATAATATAGTTGCCTAAATATAATAATACAACGACTATCTTAAACAAAAGGTATCTTGCAGAGAGCAACTTGTTTAAAAGGGCAAGTGTCAGATCTCTCATTATCTGCCGTAATCTGTTTCCATGGAGCAAGGATATAACTTTGTCATACTTCTCACGTAATAAACATTTCATTCGAAAGGTCAAGCTCTCCTAAGGTAACACATTACTATTCATTCTTGGTTCATTTTCTTTTTATGATATTTATTATGATTCCCATTACCACCATTTCGTTATGATTATGAAGGTATTAAAGCTCAAAGCGTATTTCAGAGAATTATTACATGAATATAAAATAAATCATCAAAACTAAATGAGTAAATATGCTAATTAAATTTCTTTATTGTAAAGCTTTGAATAATTTGCAGAAATAAACCACCAAAGAAGCAAAAGTGAAATAGAAATGTTTCGTGTGCTGTGAAACGAAACATGATGTGCATAAAATTGTTTTTTAAAAGGTGTAATTGCTCGGCTCCTAATTACTATTTGACCTAGAATACATGTATAGAAATTCAGAGGCATATAATTTTAATGGGTTGAAGCGACAATTGTATAAATTTTTTTTATTGTTAAAGCGCCAAACGCTTCTTCAATACTCCATTTAAGTTTTTGACACGTTCGGACTGAACGCATAGAAGACAAAATGAAACAAATAAAGAAATTCTCCTTTCGGGAAAGAATTCAAGACAACTATAATTTGAAGATTGGGATAATACCCAACCTGAATCTCACTAGGGATGGAGAATTTTCTAATAATTTCCATTTGGATTTTCAGGCTTTCATCAAAAAGATTTGGGACTGCTACATTATGAAGAATAATTTACGAATGTTTTACATAAACTTAATATTAATATACCTATAATATTTTCTTTTTCTTCCTAGTACTGTTTTGTCTATATTCTGCTCCAGTGATGGTAATCCTGGCAACAGAAAAGTTATTTTCTTTAAATAAGAAGCCCACATACAACAGCCTATGATCTATGTCTGTTATAAATGATTTATTTGTCACTAACCCTTAATCGAAAATCTGGTTTCTTTTTTCGTGGTGGCTTCATTATCATGTGGGACTCAATTAGTATTAACGACTGGAATTGGGTCAGTAAGCTGTTTGGCTCTACTTGAATACAGAGCCTTCTTTTAGCGCATTTAGTTCCAAAACAATTTCGATTAAAATGGGGCGAATCAAGATTTTAAGCACCTCTAATATGTCCACCATAGAACTACGTAACGTAGTGAATCATTCAGTTTCAAATACCATCAGAAATAAAATTGACTGTCACAAATCGAATGAGAAGGCAAAGAATCCCATTTTGAAAAAAACTGTAAAATTAATTTATAACTTTATCCTAATAGGAAACTCTAATGAATCTATATGTCATGAAACCAGAGAGGGCTTATATCTTTGGACACGAAGTGGTATCAAAATCGAATTTAATCACAGTGAGTTTGACATATGGCCGAGTGAGTCCTCACTAAACTACTTAATTTTTTTTTTAAGTAGCAGGAAAAAGACTCAAATCGCAATTGTAAAACTAAGCCACAGAAAATAATTTACCTGGACGCTTTTTTTGACCACCTGATCAAATGATACACCTCCTTCCTGTCACCATATTTTTTATGGAAATTTTTCAATCCCCATTTATGAAAAGGGTGAACTACTTCAGAGGGTGTCAGAGAATAGGAAGGTTTCCGTTGTCATTTTTCTTCTATTCAGGTTACCTACCATCCACATCCACTTTTCAATGGTTTGCTTCTTTCTTAACTAAGGAACAATGAAAGATTGACTGAAATGGACCTGAAATCGGTGCTTAAGTCCCCAATAATACACATTATATTTTACGATTGTATTGAAGCCTATTTTCTATTAGGCGTCAATACAAATTTTGTATCTTGAAGCATGAATGGTGACAGTACTTTAATTAAAAACCAAGTGTCCTGTCTTGGGTATTTCCTAAGTTAGAAAATAAATTTTAATTTACTGTATATGCGAAATACGTTTAATTAAAGCCTTGATACTCTCCGCCCATTGACATGCTGCAAGAAAGGTCGGGAAAGGTGAATCAGAAACTGTACGATTTTATAGAAGATTTGTAAAGAAGACTATCTCTTCATTCATCTTCAGGCTGACTGACTGAAGTCTAAGGTCAAAAGTTAAATAAAAAGTTAGTTGTTTATGATTACAAAAATAAAATGTTCGATGCAGCCCGAATACATGAATTTTATGCCGTTTGTGTTAACGGTATATATATATGTATATCTATATATATATTATATATATATATATATATATATTATATATATTATAGATATTATAATATAAAGATTAAGATATATATATATATCTAATATCTTATAAATATATATATAAATCTATAAATATATATATAATATATATATATATATATATTATATATTCATATATATATATATATATATATATATATATAATCTATATTCATATATATATTATTACTATTAGATATATTATATTTATAATATATATATATATATATATTGTATATGATATAGATATTATATATATATATAATGACTATAGAATATATATATATTATATTTTATATATATATAATATATATAGATAGATATAAGAGATATATATATATACGTAGATAGATATATAGATAGATATATATATATATATAATACTATATATATAGAATCAGATATAAATATATATATATATATCTATATATATATATATATATATATAATATATTATATAATGTAGTTATATATATATATATATTTATAAATATATATAGTTATATATAATATACTATATATATATATATAATATATATGTCTATATATATATATATATAGATATTATATATTATATATTCTATATATATAGATTATTCAGATAATATTATATATCTATTCATATATATTATTTATTATATATATAGTATAATTATATATATATATATATTTATATATATAGATATAGATAGATAGATATATAAAAAATAAAAAATAACTTAACTTATATTATTATCTAATTTTAAAAAAAAATATTTATATTAAAAAAAAATTAATAAAAAAATAAAATAAATATATTTTAATATAATTAATTAATTTAATATTAAAAAATTATATATAATAATTCAAATTTTATTATATATATACTAATGTATTATAATATATAATATTAATATATATATATATAGTTATATAGATATATTTAGACTATATATAATAGATAATAAATAAATATATATAGTATATATATAATATATATATATATATTATATATATGTATATATATATATATATTATAGATCGAATAGTAGATATATATCTATATTAATATATTATATTATAAAATATATATATTATATATTATAATATCTATATTATACTAATATATATAGATTATATAATATATATATTATATAATATATATACATATTATATATCTATATAATATTAATAAATATATTTCTTATGATATATATATATTTATAATATATACATACAATCTATATATATATATAATAATTCATTATATTATAATATAATATTAATATATATATTAATATATATATATAGATAAATATATATTCTATATATTATATATTTTATATATAATATATATTATATTATTATATTAGATGATAATATATATATATTATATATATATAATATATGATAAATATACATATATATATATTAATAATCTATATAATATTCTATAATATATTCTATTTATATTTCTTATTATATATATATAATATTAATATTAATATATATAATATATATATCTATTATATAAAATTCTATTAGAATACTCTATAATTAATATCTATATATATTATTATTATTATTATATAATATAATATATAAATTATTAAATTTTATATGATAAACTAATAATATATATATTATATTATAAATTATTATTATATTATATATATATATAATAAATATATATAATATATTATTATATAATATATAATATATAAATATATTATAGATATGATATTCAGATAATATAGATATGATAATAGGATATTATAATATATTATAAAATATAAATATTAATATATTAATATATAAATGTATTTATTAATATACTATAATAAAAAATAATATATAAATTTGATTACATAATAAAAAAAATAAGGTGATTACCATAAATAAAAAAAAGGTCAACAGGTTGCTTGCAGGAATGTGATCAGACCAGAGACGATAAAGTATTCTAAGATGATGTATACAATAAAGTAGGCTAAGTTGACATGCCGTCACCTGTGGTCCTTCATTTGTTTTGAAAACATTAGTCCAAGCTTCCTGCTTGAGACACCTACCGCGACCTATAATTCAATCGGCCTAATCGCTTTGACTGTGTAATAGATCGTCCATTCTGCATGTATTGTTACATAATGTTCGAGCTACTATCTGCTTCCTTTATGATTGTAACCGAGATGGTAGAGAATAGAGTTAGCCATCATCATTGGCAGACCTGTACATCTTTACCTAAGCTTCATCATGCAGAGTTGAATTAGCCATCATCATTGGCAGAAGCGATCAAGCCTTCGTCATTAGAAGACCTGTACAATCATATCTGATCTTCATCATGTAATCTCAGAGAATAGAACTATTTTTTATACTTCTTGTTTTCTACTAGAACCTCACATCAGAAAGAAGATATCATC
>NC_061089.1:10264581-10307081 GCF_015104395.2 Macrobrachium nipponense
TTCCCTAGCAGTTGAGGCAAAAGCCAATGCAACTACCCAGAGAATACATGATAAATAAGAAAAATAAGCGGAACATCTGCCTAGTGTTATTCAAGCAACAGCGATTAGTTCAAGTCCTTTGTGTAAGATGGAAACACTGAAGGCAGCCAATCTGTCAGCACCAGTGAAGACTTTGAACCTCCTACGTGGAAATATGCAGACTAGACTTCCCCTCAGAAAGTTTGATCACTGGATGCTGATCGAAATGGTGGGGGAAAGACATCTCTATGTGCCCAGTCCAAATTATGGGGAAGTCATGGCCCAAAACTTATACCAGAGAAGCCCAGGGAATACATGAGCTCTCCTTCTATTAACTTTCTCTACTTAACAACAGTGGTAAGTCTCCTTACCATTAAAAAAGCAGCCTGATAGGCATCTTAGAAGAAAATCCAAAGAGGCAGAGGTAGATGCCGCGGCTGGCAAGAGATGATATGAGCAGCATGAAAACCAGTTTTTCCTTCTAAATGCAACCTAATAGAAGTCCCACTGTGATTGAGATGATAGCAGTTGTTGAAGGAATGGGAAGCCAAAGTGGGTAAAAAACCTCTTCTGTTTCAGCAAATCACTTGTATGACAAGATTTTGCAGCATTTGTTAAGCTACGACCATGATGAAGTCCATGTCATATTTGATTGATTTGATCTGCGAAATAAGCTGAGAGGCAACAAATATAAATTGTGCCCCTGGTTAGAATTCAGAGAGGTATTTCATATTTGGCAACACATTTTGACCAAGGGACACTAAAAGTAATTATTGTCAGACATCAATACCAAGAACCACTTGACATTAGTGAATGTAATAGTTCAGTGTAGTTGGTCATCATATCATATCAATCTCTTATCTCAAGTTTCTTAAGTATAATTACAGAAAACTTGGTAATTTGCTACATGAAAGAAGATAAATGATAACCCTCCAGGCTAAAAATGCTACAGAAAGGGATGTTACAACAATGGACATTCAGTCTCCTGATACTGATGTACTAGTCGAGTACTTAGTATCATACCCTATCCTTTCTGCCTGCAGATATCGACTGTACTCTGTGTATAGTAATGTCAAGTAAAAAGTTCATTTAAAGCCAATCTGTGAAGCAATTGGTGGTTGTTTCTGCTGCTGTACACGCTAGGATCCATTTTTTTACTAGACAGATGAACTTAAAAAGGAAGCATGTGTGAAGACATCACAGAAACTTTCTCGAAGCTAGGACAGCCAAGTTGATATGGCAACAAGATGAGGTAAAACCAGAAAATTCATACTGAGTGAACGATCGAGACAGATATCTGTATTAGGTGTAAAATCTGCAAAAAAAAAAAAACTTGATTTTTTTTCCTAAAAGCCAAATTAAACCCTAAATTTTTATTTTCGTAATATGGGAGGTATCTTCAAAGTTCTTCATATATAGTAGTACTTTAAAAACTGTTTTGCTAGATGATATTCATGGAGCGTCGGAAAGGAGTAGTCATAGAACGCAGTGGATACAAGCCTGGAAAACTGTGTGGAACTAGAGAGTTTAAACTTACATATAGTGAGGAAATAGTGACAGTGCTTGTGTAGTGTTTGTAGGAATTCAGACTGATACTGATAAACATCCTTTATACATGAATATTAGACATCTGACGCCCAAGTTTCCTTGATTCGTTACTCACAATGAAATGAAAATGGCGGTCCCTATAGCTTTCTTTCTTTTCTGGGGCCAAGGCTTTTTATAGGAAACGATATATATATCCCTCTTTAAAAGATGTTCATCAATAGATCATCCATAATGGACTGACCAAACTGTTAAGTATATGGCAATGAAACAATTCTACGATATATCAAAATTTGTTCATATTGTAAGATATTCAAATATTGCGCAAATTAAGGTCATTTACTCTGTATTTCTTTCACACACACACACACACACACACACACACACACATATATATATATATATATATATATATATATATATATATATATATATATATATATGAAGGTAATGCCACGAAAGAAAATGAAAAACGAGAAATGCCGAGATCTTTCGGTCTTAACTACCCTTTACTATAGGACGTTAAGACCGAAAGATCCCGGCAGTTCTCGTTTTTCACTTTCCGTCGTGGCATTACTTCAATATCTATATATCTATATATATATCTATATATATATATATATATATATATATATATATATATATATATATACATATATCTTACTATATGTTATTTGATATTTCGTAGAATTGTTCCATTGCCACATACTTCATAGAATCTGTTCAGTCCACTATGGATGATCTTTTGATGAACATCTTTTAAAGAGGAATACTAACTAGTATATACTCATTTTATTGCTGGTGTTACTGTTGCAGTTTTTTTTATTTTTTTATTTTTTTTCTAAGGTGCCCTAGGATATCGGAGCGTCATTGGGTCTGATATTATATATGAAGTAAGAGCTTTGAAGTGCAACGAATCATGATAAATGAGCAGACTAATCCAAACGCAATTGTGTATCTAAAATTTATCATTCTCTGTTTCTTTCTAAGCAGTCTTAGTGGGAAATCATCGTCATCATCATTGCGTCCAAAGCATGGTTAACAGAGGGATACTACTACTATGGTTCACTTCCAGAAATCGATATTCATCTGCAGCCCCACTAGCAAGTCTCATAGGAGTACCTCCGGGCCTTTCAACTCTTCTGTTATCCACAGGAGCCTAGATGACGCTATCGCGTATAATGAAACAAACAGAGATGGTAAGAAACAACAACAAATGATTTTTCAACATCATTATATCACAATTATATCACTATCATTCATATACTATTTTGATAAAAGAAAAGTATTTCATACGCTTGAAGATAATCGTCCTCTGCAAAAAAAAAAAAAAACAAATAAAAAAAAAAAAAGCACGTAAAATTTAGTGGAATAATTATGATAAACATCTGTGACTTTGTAATTTTATATTATTCAGTTTGATAGATTTTTTGGAACCAGCGGAACTGAAATATTTACTAGATGTCTTATCAAACAGTGATCTTTCAATACAATAAGTACATGGGCAACATATAACGCAGTTAAAGATGGGCTTAGATGCAAAGGAGTAGAGCATTTGAAATGGAAATTAGGCAAACATATCGAGTAAGACACCATTGATTCTGATGATATAGCTTCAAGCAATTTAGATAAGGCAAGACCTAGAGGCTATTAGACTATGTCGTATCTCCTTAGGCATAACCCTGGAATATATATCGTTAGCAATATGCATCATCTTTATCCTGAACTAACTCTCATCGTCTTTGATTTACATGGAATAGTATTTTGAGGCTATAAATGTTCATACTTTTAAAATCCGTATTCACAAGAAGTATGATAACTGAATAGCTGTCGATTTGCTACTATCTCTACATGAAATAAAAAAAAAAAAACTAATTCAGAGAAGACAAAAACTTTTGTACCCAAGTACCCAATAAGAAAAGATTTGCTATCTTTCAATAGTCTGTTTGGTTCTTATCATTCGTTCCTCCAGCGTCTACGCAGAATTATGAAGGAAGATAAGAGTTTTAATTTCCACGTCTATCATTATATTGCTATTGGTCAGACTCTTACTTGTTGCGGAATGTATTGAATTGCTTAGGAAGTAACTGGTGTAAATGAAGCCCAGAAAAGGACGACTTTAAAGAAAGATTCACAATTTAGAATAAATGAAGAAATCATAATTCAGCGAAATAAATTGGTGAGGTTTTCGACAGTGGCTTATGAGCTGTCACTAAATGAACAAATGCAGAGGTTAAGCTATCCAGAAATCCTTATTATCATTATTAACAAAGTAAGGAATTACTAATTAACTTTATTTGAAGTATTTAAAAAAATGGAATATCTTTTTATCAATCAGATCTATTTAAATTTAAAAATACATACTTTTAGAGAATTTTTTTCGTAATAGGAAGATAAACCACCAAGTAACTGACAACATTTGAGAAACATTAGTTGCATCGACTTGTACAGTAATTTCGCTGCTTTCCGAAGCTGAACCAACAGATACCTGCCATCAACTTACTTGTGTGCTAGTTGCATTGTCTGAAGTCTCGCCGAAAGGCAGTTGCATCATGGAAACCGGACTGTATTTCCGCTACCTGAGAGGGAGAGGAATTGGAAGAGGATTAACTGATTGGTTTCAATTTATATGCGTCAGAAGCATCGTGGACACTGACGCCGAAAGACGAGAAGACAAAGGCACAAGAAACGTGAGTTCTAAAATCTCATTCCTTCAGAAAGCGTTTATATGATTTCCTAGCTGTGGAGAACTAAACCATAGTTACATATGTGTACATATATTTAAAGATGAATCTATACAGATAACTTTCGGGATTCTGTTTGATTCCCCTTTTCAATCTGACGCGTTGATGTAACACCCCAACCAAGTAAACGTACAAGCACTCAAAACAAGCGAAGTTGTTTACAGACGATGGAACCGGTCGTCAAACGAAGATCAGACAATGCCTTCATTTTATGATGAAATCCCCGCCAGTCGTCAAAAACGTCTAACTAGTTCTTGCCCAATTCGGTCGTTTTGATGGTCATCAGCAGCATAGGCGCCGGCAGCATTGGCTACTAGAAGGAACCGAGTTACCTGAACAGGAGAAAGAGAGACAACCACAGCATCAGACATGGCTATCGAGAAAACACCATCATAATGGTCTTTATTATTATAAAATACTTTAATATATTTCATGGAAATACGATTGTTGGTGAGTTTATCTTCCTGCGTAAAAGATGTAATGCCTTCCATAGATGAAGCTATGTAGATTGATAAAGAAAGGAGAGCCAGAATTCGAAAGCCGTTACAGTACGTTTAAAGATTTACAAGAATTCTGGTTTATTTTGAAGCCAACAGTTTCTATCTAAGTGAATGTGCAACTCTGGAAATTATGAGATGCTACGTGTATCAGTTACCTTACCACCACAGTGAATGATGCAGAACCCGCATATTAATCGCACCAAGAATTACTGAAATATGTAAACTTTTTGAAAAAGTTGAAAAATTTCATGAAAGGTAATATCTAGGAAGACCTCTTAAGAATTCCTTCATAAAACCTGAAGGTACGTGGTAGGTCAGTCTTATTTCCAACCAAGTTAACATTTTCCTACTTAGACGGAGTGTATCTGGTTGAATAATATACAGTAAAAGGACTGAACACGTTGTTAACGTTAAAACAAAAAAAAAAAAAAAAAAAAAACACTTGCTCTCTGTGACGGGTTGCGAAGGTTCTTGAGTATATGTTGGATTATCAAATCGACTTTAATAAACATTAACGGGGAATAAAAAAAAAAAAAAAAAAAAAACTTCAAGTCTTGATTGAACCTTTAAGTCAGAGAATAACTTGAAATTATGATTGTGGGCTGATGATTATTCATGAATTTACCCGTAGTTATGAAGATTATGGTGTAGAACAGAAAATAATTGCTTTTTCAACCACGTGAATGTTATAGTCAGATTCCAGATAAACTTGAATATTTGGATGATAAAAACTTACAAGAATGGTTCCACTTAGATAACGATGCGAATGAGCATAATATAGGAATACAAAGAACTACGTAGCTGGCACAGTTACAGTAACTCAGCTGTTTTGATGAAAGGGTGATGGTTGTGGCTAATTCTTAGAAAGTTACATTTTAGTTTGTACTCCTGGTCGATTAAATTTGCTGTAGAATGCCTTTTGATTTCTACAGTTATAGAATATCGAAATAATACATACGACTTCGTCTTCGAGTTATGATTGCAACAATCAAATCTCTTGTGCCCGTTTCTGCTACGTGGTTTTAGTCAATCTAAACCCATTTTTTACATGTTTACATCTCTTGCGTTGCAGTAGTCGGGTAATTTTACTGATATACTGATTTAGGTTTTGTTATTTTATAGATGAAAAAAGACCAAGACTTTGAAACAATAATTTCATTTGAATAACAGAAGCACATAATTTCCTTTTGATAGATAATGATCTTGTGAGTCTTGTTTGGGAAATTTGTCAAATAATTTCTGTTAACTGAGAAAACGCCAGCTCTGTTCAAGAATAACGAAATTGATTTATAAAGAAAAAAATAAACATATTCTTGAGAATTGATTCTGGAAACGATCCTATCTTTTCCTCTGCCGATTCTGCTGTTTTATTTTGTTTTATCCAGAGAATGAGCCTTTGTTCATCTGTTAATTGGATACATTCCTTTTCTGCTTACAGTTGACTATTTATGGAAATCTAATCTTTACCAGACATATATGTGAAAATGAGGTTCCATTTTTTGTCGAATACTATTCTTCCTCATAATCATCATTCATGACAATAGCTGTGTAATATTCCCTAATTACGATGGATCAGGCCCCTCTGCGAGTGCTAAATCAGTGCTGATAGATAACGCTCTCTAGTCTAGGATTACACTAACCTCAGTTTCTGATCTTTAATGATGATAATCACATCTAGTAATTCCCATCATATTTCGCAACATTATCTTTATTTCCAGTCATTAACTTTGTCTCCCAACTTCGCTCTAGTTCCTTCATGGCATTTCTTGGTGGTGAATGTCATGATACTAAGGAACATAAAAACTAGCTCAAGGAACTTGAAAAATTCTTAACTTGAGATCGTTGATGTGATTTATGATTCAATTATTTGGTGAATGATGCCATTGAGTTTCCATTAGCAATGATATCTTTGGTGCCCATCGAAATTTAAGGACTTGAGAACACTTACGATACTCTTCAGAGACACCTGAGACCGACTGATTGGCTGCTAAAAGTAACATAGAAAAAGTTGGTTTATTAGGATTATATTATCAACGAAAGTTTTCAGCGTAGGTAAGAAGATATAAGATGTTTTTCCAGGTGCTAGAACCGAGCCTTTAACATTGCATAAAGCACCTCCATGAAGCTCCTCATTACACAATTATAGTTTCCCCGGAGCGAACTCTAAAATTTCAGTTTTCAGCTTTTGAGAAGTTAAAGTTATTTGAGAAACACATTATCTTTCCTATTTTTTTAAATATTGTAAATTACCATTTGCAAGTGTCCATTTTCAAGTTGTTGTAATTGTTGATGAAAGAACCTACTGGCCAGGGAGGTAACAAGGATTAATCAAGCATCGTGTCCAACTAATTCATTTGCTAAGTTGGGCCTGTTTAGTATGCATGGTCACAGCAATTCTCCCTATGTCTTGTGTGAATTTGCCAGTTGTCAGGGATCGTCATGATCTCAAGTTGAGTGATTGTTCGAAGTTAAATGGAACCTCTTGGTTTATTCTCTTTCAGCCTCATGAAATGACTTCTGGTGAAGCGTTTTGATATAAACGGTCATTAACTATGAACAGAAAGGTTTCCCATCCTTTTTTTATAATTCTCTCGATAATGATAAGCTGTTTTCAAACATGAACCAGGGGATTTGATCCCTTTTAAAACCTTTATGGATACAAAATCATTATTACGAATAATTTTTAGTCATATCACACTACAGTTTTTATGATAAGATTATACACATAACTCTTAGTTGAAAGTCAAGCAATTTTTATATAAATTTACACTTTTTTATCAGATTGCAAAGCATGGACGTAATTATATCTATGAGAAGAAATAATGAGAAGAAATAATGTGGGTTTCAAGTGGCGATGACTGTAGGAATTATAACTCCATTTTGAGATATCCAATCTATCAATGCATCCAATTGCCAGTAAATGAGTCCTTTTATGTATACAGAATTTTTGCAGTGAGACACGTTGGCAAATTTTGTCTCTTGTTCCTTACCTAAACTGTATGACAACGCTTCTTAAAGTTTACAGAAATAGATGCTAAAAGAAGTATTATTAGTAATACCTACGGATGACCTACTTCTATAATTTTATTCTTATATAGAGAGCAATTGTGTTAAGCTGTGCAGAAGACGTATTAGATTTCAAATTTGAAATAATTCTCTTAGATCTTAATACTCTGTATTTTTAAGCATCGTACAGTTAGAGCGAAATAAAGGAAGGAATTGTATAGAAAGGCCAACTATGTACAAACGTACTCATACGCATTATATATATATATATATATATATATATATATATATATATATATATGTACACATATATATATATGCTTCAAAAATCACTGAAGATGCGCGTGACTTCATAAATAAGCAAATTCCACAGGAAAATGATAGTCAGAAATCCAAGCGCTTTCGTCTTTACTCAGACATTGTCAAGGAGTTAACTCCTTGACAATGTCTGAGTAAAGACGAAAGCACTTGGATTTCTGACTATCATTTTCCTGTGGAATTCGCTTATATTATATATATATATATATATATATATATATATATATATATATATATATATATATATATATATATATATTATATTATATTGTGTTACGAGAGTCACAATGACCCTCGTTTAACAGGGTTAAGTAATTGGAGAGAACTCCTAACCGGGAATGAACTTACCACTGTGTGTCATCGTCTGTTCGGATACCATCCCTGTTGCTGCTGAAAATCAATCATCAAAACCCTAGGCGAATTCACACACCCGCTATTAAAAAAATATAATGTTTATTTCACAAATAGCTAACATGAAAATGAAATAAAATGAGTTCAAGAACATCCCAAAAATCGTCAAATAACCATTACTCTTCCCGAAATCATATTTAAATAAGTACCCCCTCTTATCTTCTTCTGTCCGACTATTCATAGTCTTTATCAATAAAAGTCAACACAAGTCTAGAGAATCCATTTTTTTAAATGGTGACTTCAAATCCATCTGAAAATGAGAATATAATTATCAAACAATAAAATGTTGAAGTTCATCAATAAATGAGTGTCGCATCGCACTTCCCTTTCTCTAGACTCTACCTTTTCTGACGGATCTCCAAACGCTTTCCCCTATGCTAAAGTCTCTTGTGACCCCCATTAATTCACATACTAGAGATTATATCTCATTCAGTGTTCTAACCATTGTACGTATGTACGCCCACCAACAGACGTACAGATACATGCATGCTACTGAAAACACAAACATACGCATGCTAGACTATTCTGTGCGATTCCATTTTTCCATGTACACGATCGCCTAGCGCTTGCACTCAGTGACCTGAAACGACCTGAAGTAACCTTTCCTTGTGGTTTACATCATATCTCTGGAATGTCTTCGCATATCGTCATCCTGTGAATGTTGCGTTTTCGCCTTGTTTTCTATGTCAGCATTTTGAGGAATCCACTGTTTTGCACCTGTCTCTAACCAGCAAGAGCTAAGGTTGTCAATCCCATATATTTTAATATATATGTCCATTTTCACATCTAACCCGTGCCTCAAGTTAAGTATATCTTAGTTTTACCAGACCACTCAGCTGATTAACAGGTCTCCTAGGGCTGGCCCAAAGGATTAGATATTTTTACATAGCTAGGAACCAATTGGATACCTAGCAACGGGACCTACAGCTTCTTGTGGGATCCGTACCACATTATATAGAGAAATGAATTTCTATCCCCAGAAATAAATTCCTCTGATTCTGCGTTGGCCGAGCCAAGAATTGAACTTCGGACCACCGGATTGGTAGTCAAGCGCGAAATCCACTCGTCCAACAAGGAACTAACCCATGACTTAAGTTATATATATATATATATATATATATATATATATATATATATTATATATATATATATATATTATATATATATATATATATATATATATATCGAGCTACAATGTCCTTTAATATCTAATTCGCTCTACCTCGGAATTAATATATTTTCATATATGCTTAACCGAAGGGGAATTTTTTCTCGATAATAGACTTGCCTGGACCAGGGCGCAAACTCATGGATCCTTTCAAATCCAGGAACGTCAGTGAAGCTTTTACCTACTACACCACCGCGAGAAGCCTCTCGCGTGTGTAGTAGGTAAAAGCTTCACTGACGTTCCTGGATTTGAAAGGATCCATGAGTTCGCGCCCTGGTCCAGGCAAGTCTATTATCGAGAAAAAATACATATATATATTTAGATATATATATATATATATATTATATTATATTATATATATATATAAGCGAATGAGTGTGTATTGTACTTCATAGCTGGCCTCTCCATACATTTCCTCTCTTTATTTTGCTCTAACTTTATGATAATATATATATATAAAAGTAATATATATATATAATATACATATATATATATATATATATATATATATATATGTATATATATATATAATGTATGTATGCATAATCATGAGTATCCATTTTAGATCATCTTTCTTTTTTTCCCCTCTTTCAGCCAAACCTATATTTTGAAAACAGGTTTTGGCCTGTAAAATAAAATTCACATTATAAAGAAGGTAGCAAGCTGTAAAGCAGCCTATTGCCCTGTTTTGAACTAGTCAAGAATTTCCCTTTCACATCAGGATCAGATAAGGGTTCCCTAGAGAGTATTCTGACTTTGTAGTTTTCTCCAATTTGTATGTCTGTAACGAACGAAGACGAATACCCTTTCATGGCTTAGTTTCTGGAAGACAAATGAACTGTCATACCCCATCAGGGTGGGCTGCTGACCGATGCCAAGACCTCCATGACAGGGTCACTCACACCTAAAGGACCTGCACACCCTTTTCCTATTGTAATATGGTCCCAGTTTAATTTTTTAAACTGCTATTAAAGTAAGAACTTCCTGCCAAGCCACTAAAAATCACCAGTCTCATAGGGGTGGGGTTCTCTGGTGTACCCCTAACTTTCTATCTGACCTCGCCTTCCTCTTTAACTGACCCAACCCTTAATTTTGTTGTTGAACCATCGAGTTCCCAACTCCACCTCCTCGCACCTGCATTCCCTTTGACCTCCCTTGAACCACCTGCACTTGTAATGTTCTGTCTCTTTTCGCACTTTCCTGCTGTCGTTCAAATGTCTTTTTCAGATTACGGTAGGCGACTAGTGGCAAAGATAAAGGGAGTCAAGATGGATTGCTTCAGACTCGGGCTTTGAGAACAACAATATCCAGGTTGGACAGGATGCCACCAGTTCAAAACACTTGGGAATATATGCGGCCTGGATAGACCCACCAAACTGCGTTTGTTTGTGATGAGTAAGGTACAACAGACTGCCCTAGCCTAGAGGTATCACTCTGATTGTGTTAGCATACTCAATGTAGTTGACTTTGCTCTTCGACTCTAGCTCTGTCGCAGTACCCAACATCTGGAAGTGGTCCAGTGCTTAATGACACAGCTTACAACTCTCCTTGAAGTATCGTCTTGACGCTGAAGAGGCTAGTAAACTCAAGAACTGTATTGAGACTCTGCCATCGAGTCTGACTGACGAAACCCCCACCACAACCACAACTGGTTTGGTCATAATTGTTGAAGAATTGCTTCTTACCCTCCAGTGAAGACCTGTAAGTAACTCATGTCCCTTTACCAATGACCTGGTACTGACTACACCAGCCATTCTACCATATAAGGTAACAGAAAATGAACATTTGTTCTGTCCAATCTTTACCCCTGATCCTAGCACGCATTCTTATTTTCAGCTGTGTTTTCTCACTTCATTCCCATTCCTAGATTCCTGTCTCCCTATGAGACTAGTGAGTAATTTGTTTGATATTATAACTGTGACGTTGATAGAATTTTGCTTCTCTAAAACACTCTTAAGTTTAAAGGAGTTTCATGTAATTTCGAAGAATTAATCTCCCTTTGAAGTCTTACATTTGGCCGTGTAACTTTTGCTTGTACAATTACCATTATTTCATGCAGGAATACCTTGCTGATTCATGTAGACTGCCCAGTTGTGTGCTCGTCCCTGTAGAGCAACAGTGCCACTCACTCAACTCTGCCAATGCCTATATTGCGAAATCATATCCCTGAATGCCAGTGACTCTCAATCTCTCTGACAGTGCTGCCCTGCATAGTGTCAATGTACTTTTGTTAATTTTAGTTTGCAATCTTTATTTCTTGAGTCCACAGTCTGATCTTATAGAACAATTGATTGCTTGTATTTGGTGGCACTTTGCCTTGCTATTGTGATTTATAGAAGTAATGTCATCAGTACCACAAAGTCAGTTACTGCTCCTGTAATTGTATATTTTCTGATCCTTTTTTGGAAATTATAGTAATTATAGACAATTAAAAAAAGAGAAAGACAACCTTAAAAAGATTTAAAAGAAATTAAAATAACATTGCTACTGTCAAAATGCATATTTCCCCTCTTTGAAGTATTGTGTATGAGATTGTGCAACATTTTTTCAGATTCCTAGATAGCTTAGGGATAGGATGTTTTAAATGTGTGTTCAGATTTCGCATAACATAATATAAAAAGAATATATAACGTAGAATGTAGAAAGAGAGAGATTTTCTTTGTCCATTCAAAACTACGATTGTTTCCCTATTATGTCAGCACTGTGAGATTAGAGGAACTCCGAGATCTCTGTTTGCTTTCCTGATCTGTCAACATGTTTGATAAACGAGCTCGAGTCTTCGCGTTGTTATCAAAACATGTCAATCTTAATTATCGCTCAACCTCCGTTTCAATCGGGTACGTATCTGTTGAGCAGAATTTTCTTGTACGCGTATGTCTTTGTCAAAGCCGCATGCAGATTACACATTTTATATGTAAAGTTGCGTAAGATTTGGGAGTTACTGGAAGCATTATTGCCAAAAACGTTTTGTGCCAGATCCACTTTCCAGCTTCTGTAAGGAAGAGAATTTCATTAGATCTTAGATACTTGAGGCGTTCACATCTCTCTCTCTCTCTCTTTCTCTCTCTCTCTCTCTCTCTCTCTCTCTCTCTCTCTCTCTCTCCATCGCATAGCACTTTAGATTTTAAGAGTAACGTAACGATTTCGTACTTATTTGAATGGTCACTCGTAATTTGTAAATTTCAGATTTGATATTTCAAGTTTGTTTAGTAGTATTTAGTGTTTTTTGTGGAATCTGAACAAACATTGTTTTTGTAACAGTTCCTGGTTTTATGAAAGTGTGAAACAAGCCTGCAGCAAAGAGAGAAGTTGGTATACCAAAAAGGTAAAGTGTGTTATGTTTTTATTAGTTGCAACTAATAACTGATAGGAGCAGTGGTCAGATAACAACTAATAACTTAACTGAACAGTGGTTTGGTAAAAATTGGATATCTGATGGTTACAGTGGTTTGAGAGAAACTATTTACGTTTTTACACATTACAAATTTTTGTGTTTTGTGTTTGTTTAATTTTTGTGCATTTGTTCATTTTCTTATTGAAGTGTGCCTTTTTATTTTATATTCTGTGTGATTAATGCTTTTTGCAAATATTGATATTGTCCACATTTTTCTGTTTTTTCATTTGCATTCACAATTTAATAGACTTAGTTATTTTCATTGCTTAATCATTGCACATTTAATTAAATTTAACACTTGTGAATTAATTTGCATTTACTTAGAATTCTTTTCAAGTTTTATTATTGTTTAGCACTTGTGAATTAATTTCAAATTTTCAGTTATTGCCTAACACTTTTGAATTTTGATTGATTGATTTTCTTGAATTTTGTGATAAATTAATTTTGATTTAATTTCACTTAATTTGATTCAAGAATTAATTAAACTTTACTTTGTTTTCAAGTAACAGTAATTTTCCCTGATAGTTGAATTTCACTATTAAATTTTGAGTTTAATAATAAATTTTTGTATTTAAAATTTTTATAAGTGTTTTCATTATTATACCAGTATATTTGCATTTGATTATATTGATGTTAGGTAGAAACATAGTGTGGTAATTGATCTGTTTTCCTTCAATTTACTTGAAGTGACTTAGAACCAGGGAAGAACTTTGACTTCTGAAATCAGGGAAATAATTAGACTTTTAAAGTTGTTGATGGAGTGATGCCCTTTGATTAATTTAATTACTTACAAAATTACCTCACACCTGTTTTGATGAACTTAGTCTGATTTTCTGCAATACTGGTAAGTTGTTAAGGGATCACTGTTGCCCTTAAAGTATTCAGTTGTTTAATACCTGTGATGAGGGTTCAGGTGTCTGGCTTTTGTGAGGTATCAGGTAATGAATGGTAAGTGTAGTAACCAGATACTTGGCACTTCGTCACAATATATATTATATATCTATATATATATATATATATATATATATATATGTGTGTGTGTGTGTGTGTGTGTGTGTGTGTGTGTGTGTGTGTGTGTGTGTGTATAACACAAAACAGCAGAAGGCCAGGGCCAAAATGAACAGAAAAAGACACCTACCCACACCGATAGTGTAATGCAAACAGAGAAAACCAATGCAAGGGGGGGAGAGGAGTCAATATAAAAAATGAGGTTATAGCAGGTACTTTAAGTGATGAAAAGTTGGGCAGAAATTGATTGGTGATTAAGAATAGTGACAGTTAATTTTATAACAATAGATTCAAGTGTGGTTAAGTTTTACATATTGGGTTCTTCCGAAAATACTAAAATCCTTAGCGTCTGTGTGGGTCATGCAAATTTTGCTATTATTTCTTATATTGGACTGATCGGGATTAGATAATTGACAGCCCGTTCTAAAATTAATCTAGGACAATTAGATTGGTAAATGAAGCCGGAAAAGAGATGCATTGGTTCATGGGTTTATTGGGATTAACTTAAGATTAAGGGTGGTCAATTGTTCATTGAATAGCCTGATACATTTTCTCTGAAATCTATTGCCATGTAGAAAAGGGAATCTTGCATACAGACATAACTTGGGGGCACTATGGACTAAAGGTTTTAAATTAAACAATTTGTTGAGAGCTCTATGGAAAATCGCTGGTGTGCAATAATTATTCTTGAAATAATCAGTGAGGTGATCTCTTTTTGCTTTCGTAATCTGTCAACACGTTTGATAAGTGAGCTCAAGTCTTCGCGTTGTTATCAAAACATGTCAGTCTTAATTATCGCTCAACCTCCGTTTTGATCAGGTACATGTCTGTTGAGCAGAATCGTCTTGTACGCGTATGTCTTTGTCAAAGCCACGTGCAGATTACACAATTTGTATGTAAAGTTGCGTAAGATTTGGAAGTTTCTGGAAGCATTATTGCCAAAAACGTTTTCTGCCAGATCCACTGTCCAGCTTCTGTAAGGAAGAGAACTTCATTAGATCTTAGATACTCGAGGCGTTCATATCTCTCTCGCTCTTTCTCTCTCTCTATCTCTCACTCTCTCTCTCTCCACCGCATAGCACTTTTGATTTTAAAAGTAACGTAATGATTTCGTACTTATTTGAATGGTCACTCGTAATTTGTAAATTTCAGATTTGATGTTTCTTAGAGTTTGTTAAGTAGTATTTAGTGTTTTTTGTGGAATCTGAACAAACATTGTCGTTGTAACAGTTCCTGGTTTTATGAAAGTGTGAAACAAGCCTGCAGCAAAGAAAGAAGTTGGTATACCAAAAAGGTAAAGTGTGTTATGTTTTTATTAGTTGCAACTAATAACTGATAGGAACAGTGATTAGATAACAACTAATAACTGAACGGAACAGTGGTTTGGTAAAAATTGGATATCTGATGGTTACAGTGGTTTAAGAGAAACTATTTACGTTTTTACACATTATAAATTTTTGTTTTGTGTTTGTTTAATTTTTGTGCATTTGTTTATTTCCTTATTGAAGAGTGCATTTTTATTTTATATTCTGTGTGATTAATGCTTTTTGCAAATGTTGATATTGTCCACATTTTTCTGTATTTTCATTTGCATTCACAATTTAATAGACTTAGTTATTTTCATTGCTTAATCATTGCACATTTAATTAAATTTAACACTTGTGAATTAATCTGTATTTACTTAGAATTCTTTTCAAGTTTTATTATTGTTTAGCGCTTGTGAATTAATTTCAAATTTTCAAATTTGAATTTTGATTGAATTAATTTTCTTGAATTTTCTGATACATTAATTTTGATTTAATTTTACTTAATTTGATTCAATAATTAATTAAACTTTACTTTGTTTTCAAGTAACAGTAATTTTCCCTGATATTGTAAATTTCACTTATAAATTTTGAGTTTGATAATAAATTTTTGTATTCAAATCTTTTATAAGTGTTTTCATTATTATACCAGTATATTTGTATTTGATTATATTGATGTTAGGTAGAAACATAGAGTGGTAATTGATCTGTTTTCCTTCAATTTATTTGAAGTGACTTAGAACCAGGGAAGTACTTAGACTTCTGAAATCAGGGAAATACTTAGACTTTTAAAGTTGTTGATGGAGTGATGCCCTTTGATTAATTTAATTACTTACAAAATTACCTCACACCTGTTTTGATGAACTCAGTCTGATTTTCTGCAATACTGGTAAGTTGTTAAGGGATCACTGTTGCCTTTAGTGTATTCAGTCGTTTAATACCTGTGATGAGGGTTCAGGTGTCTGGCTTTTGTGAGGTACCAGGTAATGAATGGTAAGTGTAGTAACCAGATACTTGGCACTTCGTCACAATATATATATATATATATATATATATATATATATATATATATATATATATATATTATATATATGTGTGTGTGTGTGTGTGTGTGTGTGTGTGTATAACACAAAACAGCAGAAGGCCAGGGCCAAAATGAAAAGAAAAAGACACCTACCCACACCGATAGTGTAATGCAAACTGACAGAGAAAACCAATGCAAGGAGAGGAGTCAATATAAAAAATGAGGTTATAGCAGGTACTTTAAGCGATGAAAAGTTGGGCAGAAATTGATTGGTGATTAAGGGTAGGGACAGTTAATTTTATAACAATAGATTCAAGTGTGGTTAACTTCTGCATATCGGGTTCTTCCGAAAATACTAAAATCCTTAGCATCTGTGTGGGTCATGCAAATTTTGCTATTATTTCTTATACTGGACTGATCGTGATTAGATAATTGACAGCCCGTTCTAAAATTAATCTAGGACAATTAGATTGGTAAATAAGCCGGAAGTAAACAGGGGGCTAATCCTTGATGTGGAAAAGAGATGCATTGGTTCGTGGGTTTATTGGGTTTAACTTAAGATTAAGGGCGGGCAATTGTTCGTTGAATAGCCTGATACATTTTCTCTGAAATCTATTGTCATGTAGAAAAGGGAATCTTGCATACAGACATAACTTGGGGGCACTATGGACTAAAGGTGGGGGTGAGGTTTTAAATTAAACAATTTGTTGAGAGCTCTATGGAAAATCGCTGATGTGTAACAATTATTCTTGAAATAATCAGTGAGGATGATCCCTTCAGCATGAAACAGGGACCAGCTTGAGGCCAGGTTAATGGCTCTGTAAATGAGAGTGGACAAGTTCATTAAAATTGTAAAAACATGAACTATAAAAAATTTGTGCCAAGGCCAGTAAATGCGTTTTCCTATAAATACCTATATGGAAGCCAGTTTCATCCATAGTTACCTTTACATCAAGGAAGGGGAGACAATTATAGGTTTCAGTCTCAACAGTAAATTTAATGTTCTGGTGTTGTGCATTTAAATGTTCCAAAAACGAGTCAGCATGGTAGTCATATCTAAAAAGGGCAAAAGTATCATCAATGTAACGAAGCCTATAAGAGAGTGGACGGAAATCATAAAGACATTCATCTATAATTAGCTCCTCTAGGGTGTTCATAAACATGTTGGCAAAGGTCGGTTCCAAAGGACTGCCCATTGCCATCCCCTCTATTTGTTTAAAAACAGTCCCATTAAAAATGAAGGTCGTATCCAGCACCGCCAATTCTAAGTGACTTAAACTGAGCTTTACTAAATTGATCAAAAAAGGAATTGTCAGTAGGAAATAACTTTTTAAAAATTATATCTATAGTCTCAGCCACAGTAACATTTGTGAACAGCGATTCTACCTTAAACCTAACCATGACCAAACCTGGGTCTTGCTTAATGACTTTGTCTTTGAAGGGGTCGAATTCGTAGAAGTGTACTTATTGTTGGTAAGGGGCTGAAGCAATGGGAACGAGGAACTTAACTTTTTAAAGCTGGAAGTACTAATGGAGGAGAGAATGGGTCTAAGGGGAATTCCATCCTTGTGCATTTTTAGTAGTTCATAGATAACTCCGTATGTAGATCCAGTCACCAGGAGGTCCTGATAAGTATTGTCATCTATTATTTTGTTTTGTTTCAGAATCCTAAGGAATCTATTAATCTTTTCTTTGACTTTGGTAATGTTGTAAAGGTCCGGTTCGCCAACTTTAGTAAATTTCGACGTATCACATAAAATGTAGTTCATAGGAGTTGGACTTTTCAAGAATTACTGTGCCTTTGCCCTTCGATCTCGTCATTCACCTCTGTAACAGCTTTCTTCGGACCTCTTCGCTGTTGTGGAGCGTTTCAGCACCCGTAGGGGAGACTTACCTCCGGTAAGCGTAACTATTAAAAGTTATTTAGAGTGAATATTGACGCTGTCGTGCCACTGACACTACGGGGAATGTTGATGGTGTTCAGATAATTAAACTTCAAAGTGAGATTTAGGATGGACGTAGGGAGACTTATCTCCGGTAATTTTATACAAGGAACAGTGTTTAATCGACGTGTAACGCTCAGGTGTATTAGAGGTTTTCATTTGCTGATGGTAATCGGCAGAATTATCTTCAAGATATAGTCTACAGTATTTGATTTATGTATAAGCGTGTTAGCTAAAGATTTATATTATTACTGTAAGTTGGGCTTAGGAATTTGGTTGTTGTAATTAGTATTACGTGTTACTTTTCTTATATTTGCCTGCTACTGTCGTATGTTTATGGTAATTTTCTCAACCATGAGTTTGTTGATTTTCTTCTTCCCTCTGTGACTTCCCTCCTCCTGCCGGTATACATGTTAGTATAAAAGAATGGGAAATGATTGTGTTGTGTTTACTTGTGTTGTGTTGCTGTAACTGAATGCAATTTCTAGCCTCAACCATCATTTACGGCTATCTTTAATTCATTAATAAATATTATTATTTTTATAAAGTTTAGTCTTTTTCTTATTCCTCTTTCAGTGTACAGTGTTTTGCTGAGGATCCTGACTCCTGAGGTTTAAAAGCCCGTTTGAAGTCATATTTGGTTATTTTTGAAAATCTGTCTATTAGAAGAGTTTGTGTAAGGGAAGAGATTCCCTTGTTCATTTCATGTAATAAATTTTGGGTATTCATACAACCTGGATCCAGTATATATCTTAATTTTGGTTTCACATGAGATTTGCGTAAGAGGCTATGGCTGGTCTATGGCTCTGAAAATAATCCTACATAGAAAGTTTGAAAAAACATTTTAGTTCTGTTTATGTAAAGTGAGCAGGAGACCACCAAGACACACACACACACACACACACACACACATATATATATATATATATATATATATATATATATATATATATATATATAGTATATATATATTCACGTATGTATGTATGTATGTATGTATATATATATAATATATATATATATATATATATATATATATATATGTGTGTGTGTGTGTGTGTGTGTGTGCGCGTGTGTGTATGTATGTATGTATGTATGTATATATAACATATGAGTATGTGTATGTTATAGAGTAATGCAACTAAAACCAACAAATCTGTCCAGAAGAATATTTACATTCAGCCTGATACTGACTACATTATATTCTCTATTTGAAACAGCTTTTCGTGAATGAGTGAGTAAACTGATGTATCAAAAGGAAGTATAAACGAAGAAGTTTGCCTTCCGTGTTTGCCAGAAATAAGGAAAAGAACAAACTTGGGAGCATTCCGCAAAATCTACCTACCTCAACACACACGATATGAAAACTAAGACTAAAATTAAAAGGCATTTGTACTACATGGCAAATGAAAAATTACTTATGTATGCAGCAGATCGGAGGTAAACAGTCTGAGTCTAGTATGCATACAACAACACACTCACACAAACTAACATACAGAGAGAGAGAGAGAGAGAGAGAGAGAGAGAGAGAGAGAGAGAGAGAGAGAGAGAGAGAGAGAGAGAGAGAGGTAATGTGTCATATGCAGTGCAAAATTTTGTACTATTTGTTTGAAGATTAGCTTATAAAGTGTTTGGTACATAATTCTAAAGTTATCCACGACATAAGACAAAGATTCATACATGCAATTACTTTGTTGAGGCATTCCTGGTGATGGTAAAGTTCGACCAATTCTCAGCAAAATAGAAAGTACATGAAACCGTCAGATGAGATTAAACTCTCGATTTTCTGATTCAAATTAATATCTTTCGAATGACTCCGCCAAGTCATGAAGGGGATCATGTAAATTTCATTTTCCTCGCTAAAATAATCCGACTGACGCAAATGGTTCGTTGATGCTCATTTGGTAACGAGGCGGCAGTACCCTGAGTTCCCAGATCAATAGGCTTAAGGACCCAGAGACAAGTTCAACTACAGAAATTAAAGGTCGTTGGGGAAGCAGTATTCTCCTTAAATGAGAGAGAGAGAGAGAGAGAGAGAGAGAGAGAGAGAGAGAGAGAGGAGAGAGAGAGAAATAGGGTTTGGCATGTAAATTAATATATTATATATATATATATATATATATATATATATATATATATATATATATATATATATATATGTCACATCATATTACCGTGACTCATATACATACATCGAGCTACAAGTGTCCTTTAAAATCTAATTCGCTCTACCTCGGAATTGGATATTAAAGGACATTTGTAGCTCGATATATGTATAATATATATATATATCATATATATATATAATATATATATATATATATATATATATATATATACATATATAGGGTGCTTCAGCATTCCAATTATAAAGTGTCCAGAAGGAGTCCATGATACATGTTTTAACAGGCAAGTTTATTTCATATGATACGTTTCGCACAACTGTGTGCATCATCAGTCTGTGAATAAAATACAAAGACATATTATAAAAAAATGATATAAAGTTAAAAGGAATTCACAATTTTAAAAAACAAAGTCTAAAAAAGATTAAAAAGAGCAGTAAATAAAAAGAGAGACTACTAAAAACACCAACCGTCCATGATCAGAGGTGAAGATGGAATGAGTTACAGTTGGCAGAGAGAAGCGACGACAACTATGCCAGGTACAGAGTGACGAGGACAAATTAACCGTTTAATAATGAGGGCACCAGTCTAATATATAACGACTCCAGCAGTTGTTAGTTGGTGTTTTTAGTAGTGTCTCTCTTTTTATTTACTGCTCTTTTTAATCTTTTTTAGACTTTGTTTTTTTAAAATTGTGAATTCCTTTTAACTTTATATCATTTTTTATAATATGTCTTTGTATTTTATTCACAGACTGATGATGCACACAGTTGTGCGAAAACGTATCATATGAAATAAACTTGGCCTTTTAAACATGGTATCATGGACTCCTTCTGGACACTATATATATATATATATATATATATATATATATATATATATATATATATAATATATGTATATATATATATATATATATATATATATAATATATCATATATACATATATATATATATATAATATATATATATATATATATATATATATATATATATATATTATAACCGAGCATTAATTTTCATAGAGTCACGGATATGCAATGGAGGCGAGTGTATTGTATGAGCGTAATTGGTGACAATCAGTGACTGAGACTAGTATGTATGTCTGTAAAAGGGAATTTTTGTTCACCATTAACTTTTTTAACGATCAGTCAAAAGGCTCGAAGAGAAATCGTATTCGACTCAATCAATCCTCAGGAGATGAGCAAAATTTGTCTTCCCTGCACCTTGACCGTTGTAGCTGCAAACATCAGGAGGCATCGTGTTCGTTTCTGCGGGCGATTCTAACTGAATTCATAGATTTAGATGCAAGTATTGTATGAACCGGCTGCGAATTTCAATTCTCGTAAGGAATGACTTACCTCTCTGCAATATGATACACGTATGAAGCTGATTCTGATGGGAGAAACTCAATTATTATTAAAACAACAACGCACATCAGTAGACGATATTCTGCCCACATCAACAGGAAAATTATAAATATGTGTACGGACTGTAAAGTAATATGACATTTAGTCATTTACCACGCCACCTTAATCGTTTATGGATTTCGAACGATTATGCTGAAGCTTAAAACCAGTAATACTGATAGTTTCAATAGATATTATCATGTTTCAGATCATTTGAATACATTAAATAATGTATCTAAGACTGAGAGCCTCTTATTTCTGTTATTCCGCTGTTTATGTATTATCTTTTCATTATTTTAAATGATGTTATCAGGAGAGCTTAGGTTAAGTAACAAAAAATGTGGCTAAGTTTTTCATTCCTTCGTCGTAATTGGTGTATTACCTATGTTACAATAAGGTCCTCCGTGAGATTAAAAACGTTTCATTTTTATTTGACAAACTCCTATGAACGAAATCACCCAGAGGAAAGGAATATTTAATGGCATCATTAGCACCCTCACTAGACTGAAAGCGGAAAAGTGGAAACCCCTGAAAAGAGTGCCAGCGCTAAACTTATTGGAAAACAGTTCCAATTATTACGTTCAGCGATGCTTGAAATTTATATTCCATAAAGATCAGTGACTGCAGTCACACATTATAACTGTCAGTATTCGATGCAAAAGTTTTGCATTAGAGTAGTTAATTACCAAACGCAGGGCCTTAGCATGAACCGTATGCTATGTTTATAAAAGATAATGCTAATATGTATGTTCTCACTATCATGTCACTCTGGCAAATGAAAAAAGGAACGAGGTAACTACATAAGTCATATACTCTTCACTCCCGTCACTGACTTATATTTTTGTATGTAGAGAAAAAAGAAAGACTAATTTACAAATATGTGAATTATTTAACTGAATCTGAGAAAAACTGGTGATGTTTAAAACAAATATGTGAAAAAAATGCAGTAGATAAAAGAGAAGTTTTGCTAAAAGTCACGAAAAAAAAAAAAAAAATCCCCATAGTCATTAGGAATATTACTCTATTTTCTGATGCGTTTTCACCTTTTTGGCTCATTTATGTCATTTTTCTTTTTTTCTTGTCTTGTTGCTTGATATGTTCATATATATATAATGTATATATATATATATATATATATATATATATATATATATATATATATATATATATATATAATATATATGTGTGTGTGTGTGTGTGTGTGTGTGTGTGTGTGTGTGTGTGTGTGTGTGTGTGTGTGAGTAATGTTTAAGAGCGAAATTTGCCGTCCGTAAGCACCTATCAGGATAAAATATTGCAGCATAGCGTGTGAAACCCTCATGTAAACTAACTCTCGCCTTTGCATTGCAAACTACCGCAGTGCAGATCAAAGTGTACCAAAGACGAACTCAAAAGCATTTTTCTTCATAAAACAAAAAGCGTTACTTTTCCGAGGCTCAAGCAAAACGAATTTGGACTGAAATCTGAAAATGAGAGGGCTGAATTAATCATGGGAAAATATTGTAAATGAATAGCGTAGTAAAACTTTGCTCTCCAAATCCAGCTTCTCTTTTAACAATCAGAGATCTTGACCATTTGAAAAGTTTACCTTAAGTATCCTGTTAGGTAAACGAACTGTGGGTTGGAGTTCAGTTCAACATCATAAGAATGAATGATATGCATTAAACACACAAGCAGTAGAACCATAGACATGATAAAATCAACAGAAGAAGAAACAGTTTATTTAACGGTAAGAATAACAAAAATAACAGTTATCTTAAAGATGGAGAGAAATTGTAGACTTCATAAAAGTTATGCATAAGAGAGATTGTAGACTCCATAAAAGTTATGCATAACAGCTGTGAAGCAGGTACACCATAAAATACACAATAATCCGTCAGTATTTCTGCATTATCTAGGCGAAAAAAGTAGTAATTGTTGCAAAACGAGAAAGCAGAGAATAAGGGAATAATGACCCGATTATTTAAAAGCAAACAGCAATATGGAAGTACTTGAACAAAGACAATCATTGCAAAAACATGCCAAACGTTCTGATAAAAATGTTTCAAATATCGACATTTTCATCTGCAACCTTACGGTAGTTGGCTATAAACCGTGAAGTATGAAAGTCATGCAGAGAGAGAGAGAGAGAGAGAGAGAGAGAGAGAGAGAGAGAGGGCGGGGGGAAGGGGATATATATAGGTGTAGGTACTAGGTGTGGAGGGGGTAGGCTACGTGGAAAGGGTTATCCCGAAACAATGTCATTAGAGGAAAAGGAAGTTTTAACATTATCGTGGTCAATTTGATACCCAGTATAACTGCTAATGTGGGTTAGAACTTCAATAACAAATACCATTTCAGAGTTGGCAAATCCAATTAACTTAGTTTTGTTGTAACTAAATGAACGGGCTTTAATTAGTTTCTCTTAATTAGTCTTTACTTGCAATGGTAAATAGAAATGGAATGTCATTTAATTCTCGGTGAAGGCCTCTAAATTAGTAGGTTTTCGATGCCCCTCCCTCAATTGACACTTGCAGTGAGTTCATTTAAAACGTGTTTTCTTTAATGAATATTTCAGTCACTGGTATGTACCCTGATATGATGATGATCATAATAATAATATAATGAATAACAAATAAAGTTAACGACATGAAAACGGATTCATAGATTTCCTTTCCATTTCATAATGAGATATGGAAGTGACTCCTTATTGCACTAACAGATTAACTTAATTGTTTATTGCTACTTGAAATGTAGAACCGCAGTGATAAGGGTTGTCGATGACACCACAAGATGCAATATCAATTTATGTGATATGTATATAAGCATATATATAAGTATATATAAGTATGTATGTGTGTGCATCTAACAAGCATGAAGAAGAATATGAAGAAAATGATAAGTTCAACAAAGCTTGGTATATATATATATATATATATATATATAGTATATATATTATATATATATATATATATATATAGATATACATATACATAATATATATATATATATATATATATATATGATATGTATATGTATATCTATATATATATAATATATATATATATATATCTATATTTACCTATATATATATTATATATATATATATATATATATATATATATATACCAAGCTTTTGTTGAACTTATCATTTTCTACATAATTCTTCTTCATGCTTGTTAGATGCACACACATACATACTTATATATATGAGTATATACATATCACATAAATTGATATTTATGTGATATATATATATATATATATATATATATATCTATATGGTATTTATATATATATATCTATATATATATATACATATAGATATACATATACCATATCTATATATATAATATATATATATATATATATATATATATATATATGTATGTATGTATATATATTAGTGCCCTCGTATTTTATTTACAAACGAGGCAGTTGGTATAACACCCTTCACTGACTGTGATGATATTCTTTAAGTTTCGTTTAATTGCTTCTTTCTGGTGTAGAGGTTAAGTCGTTAAAACATAGTACAAAATATAAGATATATTCTTCTATCTTACATCGTTGATAGATGCAAAGGTTTTGATAGGCCTTTAAGCTAAGAGGAGAAGGTGAAATCTGAGATACATTTCGTTTACAAAATCATAGGAGAGCAAACAATGCTCAAGATACAGGCAGATGAACTAACAATATGTAACTGGGTCAGTCACGTAGGCACGTCTTCTCATGGGATTCAACACAATTCTCCCAGAGAAGGCATTGTAGGTATTATTGTCAGCATAAACATTGGCTGACCACAGGTGTCCACGCACCAGGATGCAACGTCAAGCTTTCCTGCCTAACCTCCTTGGTCTCTGGCCTAGTTACTCGTAACTTGCATGACACTACAGAATGTATACATACATTCTTTATTTAATGTAACCCTTACATAATGCTCGGTCAGCTACAAAACTAAACACAAAATAATAGCAAGGCAGGAAAGATTGCCGTACATATGATATGTAATAGTGTGATTTTAGATATAAATACATAAGATATGGTAAACATATAACTACCAAAATAGTGATTAAGGAAATGATATTTAACTGGTTATATGTAAAAATCACATAGAAAATACTTATAACCCCCCCAAAAAAATACATGGAGTATACAAATACAGATCCACATATAAGATATATGCATATGATATAATAAACTAAATACTAAGGATCACATGTGATATATAATGATATAGTTATATAAAGCAAGTCATGAAGATACATATTCAACAAAAGATACTAACGTAATTCTGATGGTTACATGACACAAAAATTATGTTAAAAAATCATATATTAATAAAAATTAATGGTACCATAATATAATAAGATACAAGGTAAACAGATTAAGTACGGGTGCCATCTGATAAAATGAATACATGTATATATTGATTCAAATAACTGATACAAATAATTTTGATTAAAATATGTGCACTTTATATAGATTCCTAGTGCATACGCACACAGATATATTGATTCATTGTTTAACTTCTACATGCTTCAACTAAGCTTGCTGATAGATATATAGTATGATATTGATACTGATACGGATTCTGATACTATTACTGATATTTTTACATATTGAATGCCAGCGTCTTAACAACTTTTTGCGCATTTCACAGTTCCAAACAACTTTCTTGAGTCAAGAGAAATGGCCAGTTTCATATTGCTCTGAAGTCAAATGTCTTAAAGGCATAATGGAGATTGTCTGGGCAGGTTGAGACATTCTGTTGATTAGCCATTCTTGTTCTCTTCATCCTACGCCAAGCGAATACGTTCACGATGACGAGAATCACCACCGTCACCAGAATCACAGCTAATAAAATGTAGAAATGAAGCTCCTCTTCGACCACATTAGCGGGGGATGGTATGGTCCATGGTGGCCAATTGCGTCAGCTGGTGGGCTACCTTCTGGTTGAAAGGCAAAGGGAGTGCTGGGGTATGGATATTACCCAAGAATAATTTGCAAAATAAGCCTTCTCCCTTATGATGGTGTTGATTCCACGAACGGTGTAGTTGGTTGTTGCTCCACTGCAGCCGTCCGCAGCGACGAACAGTCATGAAGTTGCAGCTGATCTATCCGGGCAGGCGACTTTAAATTCTTCATCAGCGAACGGCAGCCAGGTCCCGTTATTCAGCCTGTAAGCGAACTTATATTTGTCAAAAGGATAAAGTCGATCCAGACATCGTTCGTTTGTATGGGAATGAGAACTGTTGAGGGCTAGGTCTAACTCGCATGAACTCTCGGATATATTATGGAATTCAAAGAAGTCAGCTGTGCAAACCCTATTATTTATGGCATTGTAACATTGAGCAAACAGGTTCAGTCTCTGACGACCGTAAAAGTTTCCTTATTAGGGGAAATTAATACGTAACCAGACAAATTCGATATTACTGGTAATGAGCTATTTCACACATAAGTAGGAAATGGAGCTATTTTGTAAGATTTCCATGCATCAGAAGAATGGAAGGGGATATTAATCATAATTCTGTAGTTTTCCACGCTAACTGAAATTAAGCTATAATAAAATTCAATTCAATGTGCTTCTAACAAAGGAATATAACCAAGTTTCTCACGTGCATTCTCTAATATTAATGTTAAGTCTTTGATTGGCAACAGATGCAGTGAAAGAACTCCTTTTGTAGCTAGCATGATCGCTTCTACATAATCTTTGGATTTTTCTATAAAATGTGAAATTTTCATATGGATATGATCTATCTTCGAACTGTAATATGCTAAAGTTTCAAGTAAGTATTGCACATTCATGATCTGATTTATATGACTGGAATGTTCGTCCACCAATGTCATAAGCTGATTTATTGAATCCAATTTCCTGTGAAGTTTAGAGAAAATGAATTCATTTTGATATTGTAAAAATTTAATTTTCTTATTCTTATCACTAATTTTAAGACGATTGGAAATTCCTAGGCTTAAGTTTGCTACTGATCCAAATATATTTAAAGCTGCGAAGATAGATGGGTTACACCTTTCTACATTGTTGTGTCTGACGGTACACATAAGCAGATCGCGCGCTAAGCATTCTGCTTCAGCCGTCTTGTTTTGCAAATCATGGGACAACAACTCAGTCATACCCAAAGTCTGAGCCAGCGGATTCTCTGGGTTAAAGGGAAAATGATGCTTGTGCAATTGATTCAGTGACTCAGCAAATCACGATAAGACGCTTTTAAGATTAATGACATCATTTTATGGCAAGAAAATCGCTTGCAAATCAAATTCAAGAATTACGTTGCTTGCTGTAATGAATACGTCCTTGGTTCTTTCAATTATTGAGACATGTGTAAATTGGATATTTCTTGTTTTGGAACTCGTCCCATTTGAGAAAAATGTCTGAACAAACAGTACCAATCCAGACAATATAAGATTCATGTTGGAAACCTGCAAATAGTAAATTACTCATGTTTACATTAGTTACTTCTTATTCAATGCAGATAAAATATAATTTCATACAAGTTTTATATATACTAGTTTATGATGTAAGTTTTATATATAGGTATAAATATATTCCTCTCCTTTATCCCTTTAAACCCCTTTTTCCATTAGCTTCGAACATGAGCCTACAGGACAACACGTATGTCAGTAGGCTGTGCTATGCTTTGAACTTTTAGCCTGTTTGCCATTAATATATCTATAATACAAAACGGTCCTTCAAAATTAGGCGTTAGTTTATAGTTCAAACACTTGCGCACGTATATTTATATATAGATTCGATCACCTACTGCATATGGTTTTGTTAATTTGCTGGTTTTATCATGATTCTTTTTCATTATAATTTGGGCTTCTTCTAAATTTTTACGAAGTATATTATATCGGCTTACACTTGCATTCATAACATCCCTTAGGGGACTTGTTAAATTAGTGGTAGGTTTAAGGATATGGAAAGGCGTCCTAGCGGTGTCATTTTTATAGATACATGATATGAATGATTAAGAGTACTTAGAACTGCGGGGATTGCAATATCCCAGGATCCATTCTCCCAACTGTAACTCGTAGGACATTTAACACCTTCCTATTTACCCTTTCTACCAATCCGTTTGCCTCTGGGTTATAAATCATGGTATTGATTTTCTTAATGCAAAGGAATTCGCACAACGAATTAAGGAAATGACTATTGAATTCTCCACCAGAGTCAGAGATTATCATGTGTGGAATTCCATGTTTACAGATGTAGCATTCGTAGAATTTCCTAGCGCATTCAATTGCAGTTTTTGTTTTTAGTGCTATTAGTTCCGTGTAACGAGTCAAGGCATCTATTAAAACCAAGAGGGGTTTATTTCCTCTGTCCTACTCGTAAAACCCTGTTAATAAATCTAAGTGTACTCTTTCAAAGGGTTGATTTGGCACGGGGTAGGCCCCTAGGCTGACAGGTGTCTTAGTATGTCCTTTGTTTTCATGACATATGTGACAACTAGCTATGTGTTTCTTTTATATCTGTAAGCATTGTAGACCAGTAAAATAGTGATTTGGTCTTCTGTGAAATGATAGAGAACCCAGGATGACCATGTAGTGGATTGGAATGCAACCAGTTTAGAACGAATGGTATAAGAGAGATTGGTACTACTACCTGGTCGTTAGTCACCTGCGGTGTGCTTCAGGTTTTCCTCGTCACGGACCTACACAGAATATTATCTTTGATTATATAATTCTGCTGTACATACTTTAAATATTCTTTTTCTTTAGGATTTCCGTTCAAAGCATCTATTATTTTACTTAATTGCTGATCTTTCTTTTGTTCAGTCTGTACCAGTTCAGCGCTCCAACCCAGGTCTTCAATGTGCACTATCGTTTGGATTAGTGAATTTTCTTGTTCAGATACTGTTTTAGTAATGGGCACAGACAGCTGTTGCTATATCTTCTAGTCCAGCTTATGGTTCCATACAGGATGGCGCGGGGTTGTGGGATAATGCGTCGGCGATGATATTTGCTTTCCCAGGTAGGTATCCTATCTTGGTTCCAAAGTCCTGAATGATCATATGCCACCGAATTCTTTTGGGACTGTGATTAAAGCCTTTTAAGAACTCGGTGAGGGGCTTATGGTCAGTGAGGGCCTTAACAGGATAGCCGTAGATTATGAACTTAAAATGTTCTAGTGAGTTAACAATACCTAGCCCTTCCTTGTCTATTACTGCATATTTGTCTTCAGAGGGCTTCAGTTTACGTGAATAAAAAGGTATAGGAAAGAATTGTTTATCATATTGTTTATCATATTGGTCTGAGGCCTCAGTTGCGATAAAGAATTCCTTACTGAAATCAAGGAATTTTAAGATAGGTGAACTGTACAATTTCTCTTTCAAGGTATCGAACGCCTGTTGATGCGTTTCAGACCATATAAAATCTACGCCCTTCTTCGTAAGAGCCGTTAAAGGAGCTGCTATGATTGAATAGTTACGTATAAACCTTCTGTAGTACCCACTACACCCAAAAAATTGTTGTATCCCCTTTACGTTAGTAGGTACCGGAAAGTTACGGATAGCCAACACCTTATCATAGACTACCTTAAGACCTTGAATAGACCGTAAAACCTAAATAGACTTGTTCTGTTTTAAAAAAACTCACACTTTGATATTTTTACTCTGAGATTATGTTGTCTTAGTCTCTGTATCACTAGCTTTAGTTTATGCAATTGTTCTTCTAAGGTATTAGAAAAGATTACAAGATCGTCCATATAGGCATGAAGGGTATCACCCAATAAATCGCCAAACATTTATATTAATCATTCTGGTGAATGTAATTGGGGCGTAACGTAAACCGAAAGGCATATGTAAAAATTCATAGTGTCCCCTGGCTGTGCTGAAGGCGGTGTATGGGGTACTCTCTTTAGCTAAGGGTATCTGGTGATAGCTTTTAAGTAAGTCCAAGCTGGTGAAATATTTGTTCTGTACTAACAGGGATAAAATATCGTTGGTACATGGCACTGGAAAACGATCGGGTATCGTTTCCTCATTTAAGCGACGGAAATCTACGCAAATCCGCAAATTCCGATCTTTTTTGGGTACAACACTTAAGGGAAAGTTGTAAGGGCTATTCGATTTCCTAATGACTCCTTCTTCTAATATCTTGTCTTCTTCGTCATTTATCTCATTCTGAAATTTCATTGGGAGTCGATACGAAAGGTACATAAATAGCTTTATGCTTGTCCTTTAACTGTATTTGGTGTTCAATGACATCCGTTTTCCATAGAGATCCCTCGCTAGTGGAGAAAACATCATGATATTCAGTTTAAAGATAAAAAAATTTCTGCTGGATTCCCACCTCTTGAATGTCTTTATTGATTTTATGGGTTGAACCTGATTAATTTCAGCATCGGTAAGAATGCGATATTCATACACTTCCATATCCACGATACGTGTATTTTTATGGATTACTAGATTAGTATTCAAATGGATACAGACTTCAATATTAACCTGTTGTTGTGAGTCAACAGTATATAATGCTTGTGTCACGGAAAGTCTGTTAATTTTCAGTGTATGGAAGGATTAAAAGCTCAGACCCCGGCAGAGCTTTCTTGACACGCACCGAAACATTCGAGGGTGCATTTGGCTCGAGGGATTTTGTGCAAGCTGCAATTACGGGTGTGCGAGAATTCTGTTGGGTTGCCCAGGCAATGTCCTGATTCATGAGACAAGTGATTGGTTCTTCAATGTAAGTTACTGTTTGATTCTCTGTCTCTTTCTTGTCCAAAACGGATTTTAATGTGTTAGAAGATTTATAGAATTTTCCTTTTATAAACACGCCATTTTTGACAGGAACTAGGATAATATTTTGAATGCACATGGAGGGATATCCTACAATTACAACTGGATACATCTCAATGTGTTGTACAACTATAACTGTGTCGGTAATCGTGCGCTTACCCACCTTATACTGAGCTTGAGTTACGCCTACTACGCTTAGTTCGTTATTGCCAATGCCTGAAAGTTGCACTCCGAACCTCTCAATAGGGAAGTTCGAAAACAACAAGTGATGAGTCCGTAAGTTCATATTACATGGACTACTAGAATAAAAAAACAATGTAAAGGGCTGATATTCATAAAAAAATTCTGTTACACATAAGTCTTCTAGATGATTAAATTTATTTTTCTATTCAAAAGATGTTGATACAGACAACCCAACATCACTCTTCCCCTTGCTGGAGTTAATTACGTGGTATTTGCTTTGCTTTGGACACTCAGAAAATCTGATTGACTTTGATTGTTTTGGCTAGACAGGCCAGTAACTGAGTTCCTTGGAGCCCGATTTGTTTGTTTCTGATTTTGGTCAGAATTATTGTTTACTCGTTTCTTTTTGTGATAATGTGGATTCTTCTTCTTATTATCATTGGCAACGTTCTCTGTATTTCTAGCGTTACCTTGCTGCTGATTGCATGAAAATCATCGAGCATAAGCATGACTTGAGCTATTATGAATTGAACAATAACGCGTTCGACAATCTACAATCATGTGCCCTGACCTCTTACAATTAAAACAAGTTATCCCTGCTGCGTTACTATTAACTATGTTTACTTGCTGTGATTTACTTTCATTCTTTGCAAAAACTTGTACGAGTGAAGGATCTAGGTCTGCACATTTAGACATATGTTTCTTAATTTGTTAGTAGATGTCCAATTTCGTGCTATTTGCCAATAGCTCTTCATCAAAACACCATACCAAGGCTTCCGGTAACATAGTTGTTATGAAAGTTAAGTATGTGAGTCTAATAAAATCCTTTACAGTCATGTCCTTCCCCGTAACCCAAGTAGACTTATTCAAACGGTCTGCAATTAGTGCTGCCCTATCTACCAAGTTAAGATGAGTCAAAGAGACTAAATTAAAAATATTCCTCAAGGATTAAACCGCATCCAAGGCCTCCTCGCTGCCATTATACAGAGTGTAACTTAATTCATCCCATGTATTTGCCTCTTGGAATGAAACCCCTCTGAGGTAGGAGCCCGCATCCCCTTTTGCATAGTCAATGAAGCTTTTAGCTTCTTGTAGCTGTAGGGACGGTACAGCGATGCATTTTGCTTTTAAATGAGCATCCACTGATGATATTCAAGATTCTACCCCTTGAGGCAAAAATCCATTAACATGGCCTTGAAAGGAAACAATTGCTGATCAGGCACTAACTAATGTTACCACCGGGTTACTGGGTGCAGGGGTGGCCATCTTTGTTTTGGATTTTTTCTTATCACTACGATTCCTAGCAACCCTAATAAAAAATCTGTACGAATACACACGTCCACTGTGTAAACGCATATGCTATATATAGATAATATGTCACAGAAAAAAAACATGTCCCCCAAAATGATAAAATTAAGCACACAAGATATGATAAAATATTTCAGGAGAACCTCTGAAAAAAAAAAAGGTTGGCAAAAAGCAAAGATAAAAAGGCCTGTGTTGACGAATAAGCAAAAGATGAAGATAGATTCCTGCAAGAAAAGTAAAATTAAGGATGTCTCGTAACTCACCCAGTCAACTTAAAATTGATCCCATGTAACCCAATGACCATCAAGTCCTTGTTCAAATATAAAGAGAGTCTGCTTCCTTTGATGACCTCGAGAGTCATATATTTGTTTAATTGCCCCAGATGTGACCTGGGGAAGTACGTGGGCTCCACCCAGAGGTTGTTAAAGGTAAGATTAGATTCCCATCGTGGCGTTAGCTATCGTACGGGTGTCAAACTATCAAACCCCGAATTTTCCTGTATTAGAGATCATGGGAAAAAATGCAAATACAATATAAATTACAAGGATTTCAAAATCATAGGCAAAGCTCCAAACGAACACCAATTGGCAATACTCGAATCTCTTTTTATCAAACAACTGGTTCCCCAATTAAATACTCAGTCCACGTCAACTCCTCTGTACCTCTCTTGAGTTTCAATCGGCACCAAAACGGACCCTGACAGTCACTCAGCTTTTGCCTTCAGCACTACTTGGTAATCACTGTTCCCTTCTCTTCTACCTAATTCGCATTTTGTTAAGAAATAACTTTTTATCATGTTTTAATCTGAGTCTCATTTTAATTCTGTTATTCTTTTAAATTTTTAGCTTCGAAAATGGGACACATGGTCCTGAAACGTCAGCAATAAATACAAAACTTTAAAGGATTTTGGTATCTCTCCACCCTCCGATGATGCTTATCTGGTTTCAAGCAACCGCCTTCAACTTTAGTATTAGTATATATATATATATATATATATATATATCTATATATATATATATATATATATATATATATGTATATATATATATATATATATATATATATATATAATATATATATATTATATATATATAATACTATATATATATATATATATATATGTGCATATATATATATATATAGCGTTATATATTATCTATATATATCTAATTAATATATAATATATATTCTATATTATATATGCACATATATATATATATATATATATATATATATATATATATATATATATATCTATATATATATATATGTATATGTATATGTATATGTATATGTATATATATATATATATATATATATATATATATATATATATATACATATACATATATATATATATATATATATATATATATATATATATATATATATATATATATATATATATATATATATATATATAGATATATATATATATATATATTATATATATATATATATATATATATATATATATATATATATATATATATATATATATATATATATATATATATATATATATATACGTAAGGAACAAATTCGAAATGATTGGCACTCCCGACTATCTTAATATCTTTAAAATACAAGACAAAATTAACCGTTTCTTTAGGTCTTTGAGAAAGGATAATATCATTGATGAAACTACATATCAGGAACTATATTCCACAGGTTCTTCTTACGGTACTTTATATGGCCTTCCAAAAATTCATAAACCAGGTTTCCCACTCAGGCCTATTTTAGCGTCTTTTAATACACCAAATTATAAACTAGCCAAATTTCTCGTCCTTGACATCGATTCTCTGTTTACGAATATTCCAGTTGGTGAGACCATCGAACTGATTCTTGATAAGCTATTTCCCGATCCTGAGTCCACTTTTAGTAATTCTAACCGAACGCTTTTTAAAACCCTTCTTGAACTGGCAGTCCTGGACACTGCTTTTGTTTTTAACGGTAAACTTTTTAAACAAGTAGATGGCATGGCCATGGGTTCCCCCCTTGGCCCTACGTTCGCTAATATCTTTATGTGCCCCCTAGAGGAGCGTATGCTCGACGATTCCCCTCTAAGATTTCATCCTCTCTTTTATTCTAGGTATAGAATGAAATTCACTATAGAAAAAGAGAAGAACAACTGTCTGTCATTCCTGGACGTTCAAGTTTATAGACAAGACAACTCTTTTAACACCACGATTTTTAGAAAGAAAACTTTTACAGGACTCAAATCTAATTTTTATAGTAGTTGTTATTTTGATTTTAAGGTTAATTCCATTTTTACCCTCCTTAATAGAGCACTAGTCCTCTCATCTAACTGGAATGCCTCTCACAATGAGATTCTATTTCTAGTTAATTTCTTTAAAGGTTTTTCCCACCTAGGGTAGTATATAGAAAATTGAGAAAATTGAATGAATTACTAAATAGACATTTCTCTAGAAAACCTGACGTTCCAACTGTACCAAAAATGCGTTTCTATGCAACCATTTCCATATATTCATGACCTAATCTTTCAAAAAAGATTCGCACAAATTATTCATGACCATTTCCCAGCCATATCAGTCAAATTAATTCCCAAAAAATCCTCTCAATATAGGCTCCTTGTTTAAGATAAAAGATCAACTGTGTCTTTATATGTCTTCTGGTGTCATCTATAAATATACTTGCCCTAAATGTATTTCAGGGATTTACGTGGGATCCACCAGTCGACTACTCAAGGTGCGCATCGATTCACATCGGGGAATCAGTTTCCGCACAGGTAGCAGAATCTCAAACCCAGAGCACTCCAATATCAGGAACCATGCAAAATAATGCAAAACCTACATTGACAACAAAGATTTCAGTGTAATAGGTCATACTACCAAACCACAAGAGTTAACAACCCTTGAGTCGTTGTTTATAAAACAACTCGTACCATTGTTAAACACCCATACATCTGCTTGTCAATTGTATTTAGCATAAGTTTGCACTGTGGTGGTTTCCTTCCATTTAGTTCCTTGCTGTCTCAACTCTAGGTTGGTTGTGATTTTAATTTTATTTATTTCATTTTTACTCTAATGTATTTTAAATGAATTTTTAAACTATACTTTTAACTTTTTTATGTTTTTATCTTTTCTTATGTGCAACCCAGAAGATGTAATTCTGTAAATAATTACGAAACGTCAGCAAAATAATAAAAAAAAGACGGCCTAGTGATGAGTGGTTTTCGTCTGTCTTCCTCTGATTATTTATATATATATATATATATATATATATATATATATATATATATATATATATATATAATATATATATATTATATATATATATATATATATATATATATATATATATATATACCAGATACATATGTAATTGTAATAGCTACAATGCACACTTAACTTCTCGAATTCTTTTTTGTCACTACAAAGCCTTAAGATCCAAGCAAAAGAAATTTGAAGCAGTTATGATGTCCAGTAGCGGGAGACAAACCAGTGTCCCATAATTGTAATGAGGTCACCTTGCCAACCTGGCCACGAGAATGATAAAAGTCTATTGCCTTTCACATACCTGTGAATTCAGATATCAACTGCCATTGTAGTTCGCGGTTATTAATACCCGGCCACCAGTACTACGCAAAAACCTCGACTTTGGCCCTCTGTAACTTTCAAAATATTCAACTGACCGGGATGAAACTCTGGCTTTAGAGGTTTCTTACTAAGGTCTCCAATTGTGATAAATTTCATCGAAATCCGTTGAACCTTTCCGGAAATCCAGATATCGACTTTTGGCGTTCAGGGGATGTGGTCGGGAGTGGGTGGCAGGTTGAGTGCTGTAGCATATCTGTAGAGCAATAACGGTAAAAAATACAGCCGTGATACTTATGTTTTCTGAAAGCTCGTGTTCTGGAGGGGTGCCTTTCTGGGTTTGTTTTTTGAAATAATGACATTTTAAAGTTACAGTAGCCCTATGCCATTCAATTTAGCCACCAAATTTCAAATTTCCTGATGCTCTGGTACCGATTCCTCACAGCATTAGAAGAGACCCCGTTTTCTTATTGTGTGAATTCGTCCGTTATCTTACGTAACAATCTTTTTATGTACATAACAATCAAATGTCTCTCATTTTTCCATTATTATATTTCCAGTTACTACAATATTGTGAAAATCTAATGTAATTTACAAGCGCCTTTTCTTATAAATTTCTTATTAATGTAATTCATTTTACTCTCGATCTGGTGTCATGAATAATCATCAATCTTGAGAGGTTTACAGTAGCAAGCGGATGCAAGATGGGAGCGCACACCATTTTCGACAAGCGTCAAATTATCCTCTTCATCAACGTGAACCAAAGGTTTGTCCAGGGGCGTTATTTTGGGAGGTGGGCAAGTTGAGTCTGGGGGGCGGGGGGGCGGCGCAGTTGACACCCCAGCCCCCACCTCCCTAAATATAAAGTGAATGCCATTATGATACGCATATTGAATATGCTTCGGCTTGGACTAACCACCACTGAAGATGTGAAAATTAAGCGAGAGCGCTAGACTCCGGTACCACCCAACACTGGCCCGGCCCAGTTTTTTAGTTCCACATTACTCTAGTCTCTGCAACAGCAACAATCGGAATAAGTTCGCCTGTGTTATTCTCGATGACAACGAAGAAGAAAAAAAAGAAGTTAAAAACATTACCCACAAAGAAGCGTTGTGTTTATGTGATCGCGTGCTTTTGAGTGAATACATTTGCTATATCTTTAAATTTTATTGCTAGAAGAAGGGCCAGTGACCAGTGTTTATCTCTTCAGGTATGGATAGAGTGTTTGTATTTTAATAGCAGCCGCTTTATATACGAACTGAGAATAATACTCCTACTTCTACTTTTCGCTTTCATCATAATATATCAGGTTGCGGAGTAAAGAGCTACACGTTGCCCTTTCCTTTGTATCCCTTATATCTTGTGGCTGATGTAAAGCAGCCATCGAGCTTAGGACTGACCGAGTTAGAGCATATTTACAAAGGAAGAATAAGTAGGGATTTAAAGTAATGTACAATTCACACAACAAAACGAATGAGCTTTTTCTTTTGCGCAATCTTTAAGAACTCAGTAAAACAATATTTGGGACAGATAGCTTGACAGTGTCTAAATATATAGGAACCATCAGACTTACAAGCAGAGAATATTAGGAAGTTCATAGGATTAGATAGGGGTGAGGCTGAGTAGCGATATTAGAGGAATTGAAATATTTAAGAAAGGCATTGGCTGAAGAAAATGAGAGCGAAAGAGTTTGACCTTCCTTGTAGGAGAGCAAGCTGTAGATCCATTAGAATATACATTCATGCTTATATAGTAGTGTATGCATATATATATATATATATATATATATATATATAATGTATATATATATATATATATATATATATATATATATATATATATATGTGTGTGTGTGTGTGTGTCTGTGTGTGTCTGTGTGTGTCTGTGTGATGAAAAACGGGCACTGAAAGAGGGCTTGAAAAAGATCGAAAATTTTCTAGGAAAAGAAAGTATGAGAGGTCTCTTTAACTGGGCAAATAAAAAAAATACTAAGTTACTGTACAAAATTAATAAGCATATTATGAAGAAACGAGAATAAAATTATGTTACTGGCATCCTGAAAAATTCAGTTACCTGCCGCACTGAAAAATAACGGTCAGAAAGAGCAATTTATTTCTCATATCTTTAAAAGAAATCATAAATTTTATATGAACATTTCAATTAACACTTCTTTCCATGAGCAGGAACCGTGTCCGATGCAGACTTGACAGCAGAAAAATTAATTTAATATAATTGACATTCAACCACGTATTCCACAGCCACTGTTTCAATTTCATGTTACCGAGTGCTTCAAGATGAAACATATGTCATTGGTTTTTATGAATCAGGTTTCAAATACTCAGTTGTGATGGCTGTTGTAGTGCATAGAATCTTATGATAAGATTTAAGCGACAATAACTTGAATATTAAACAAATAAAAAATATGACAAAGAAATGCATTACTTATTATAATAGAAAATGACCTTTTTAGTGTAAGCAAAGTTATGAGAAAAAAGAAAATAGAGAAAAGCATGATATGAAAACTGACGGAAACAACGTCTCTGCCTGCCAGCGTCGATCTTCACTTCCTTAAATGGAATTTAACGAAAAAAGAGAATATCTTCCCGAAGGAGAAACTTCAAAACTTAATTAAGTAAATGGAGCGTTAATGAAACCCTCTTGGAACTGTCAGATAATTTCATTAAGACTTACCAAATTTGAACAGCTAAGAAGTTTGTGGGTTCTGAACAGTGGACTATCGATGTCCTTATTAAAATCAACCCATCACAATAAGACGTTACCTCACGTAGGAGAAGACGAAGTTCCTGTAATTAAGTTTAATTGCCACTGAAGGGTTAATGCAAATAACCTGAAGTAGGAAATAGAGGAACAGCTATTGGTAATGCTTTGCGTTATAGTAAAACAAGTAAATATTTCTGCAATATATTTTCACCTGAGGATTCTATGGAACTATGTGAAAAATAGTCGTTAAAATGATTATATTGCTTACATGAGTCGCTGAAAGAATATGTAAATTGGGTAACGACTCTAGTCGCTTGATATATCATTAATAGATCTTCATCTATTTAGCTTTAGAGACATATTTCGTCCACGCATAGGTAATTCATATGCCTACGTTTTATGAGTTGGGATCGCTTTGAAACAAATTTATATCTATACGAAATTCTCCAGTTTTCTGTAGGCAAAAGATTAAAGGCTGTAGTCTTACTGCCTGCTAGTAAAAGGGTGGTCACTTCATACGCTAACTGATACTGGTTCCAATAAGCTATTGTCAGTCTGGTAATAAATATGTATATAATTAGGGTCATATATATATATATATATAATATATATATATATATATATATATATATATATATATATCGACTTAGATACCCTGTGCAGATTTCCAAGCAACAGCTGTTTCACGCACTTTCGCAATTTTCCAGTCACCTCCAAGTTACAGATAATGTACGTTGCTCCTTTCAGGTTAAAGCCCTTCCATTACAAGTCATCTTTCAATCAACTTGTCCAGCACTTCTTTGGTATACCTGCCTTCAAAACTATACCCAATTTCACCAACTTACTGGCCTCCATTCTCTCCATATGAATACGTCACCTCAAAAGTGAAATCGATCTGGTCACATTCTTAGATTAGTTCACCTTCCACAACACCATGCTTCCCACATTTCTAATATTTTCTACTCTTCTCACCATATCTACCATAAAAAACGATACATCTCAACAGCTTCAACATTTTCCATTTAACTCACATTCACTATCAAAACTCCACTTCCATAAAAGTTAACTCAATACTCTCTCCCTAAATTGTAACTTTGCCTCTTTATTTCTTTCTTTTGTTTTCCTTTCATTTCATTTTCTTACCCCTTGCTATCTTCCTTACTTCGCCATTTCTGTGACACAGACCCCAACAGTTGTGTATGATCTGAAATTACTAAATGAACAAATCTTTTCTATTTTTCCATTCTCCATGGCAAAATTGATTGCTCCATATTGCTCATATTCTCTTCCAAGTTAATCCTATTACAGGTACTTTCAAATTCTTTCATTAGGTCATCGGTTTCTCTTCAATGTCAGTTGGTAAATGTAAATATTAGTCCACACTGTATTCAATACCCATTTCATTATCCTGTAACTTTATACTTACATCAACGTCCTTCCTCTGATTTCTACCATTAATCCATCCACACTAAATACCCATTATGAAACATAATAAACCCTCGATTCATACGCACTATGATCCAATTTCAATCACCCACCTTTATGATAAGCTCTCAGATATCCCACTTGTACTATAAAAACTTTTACTACCATCCTCAGCTCTTTCAATATTACTTTCCTGTTAAATTTACCAAATTTATCATTCATGGTCATCCTGTTACTATTACTCCTAATATAAAGTAAAAGTTATTCTTGTCAAACATTCCTGCCTAATGCACACTGGTCACCCATTTAATGAAAGATTATCCTTGGCACTCATGCATCACAATATAACTACAATCTATTCCTAATACCTTTTCTTGTGTAGGCCCTTGAGCATGTGGCGTCCTTCCCTACACGAGTTAGGGTAAAAGAGACTCTTTATAGCCTTGGCAAGTAATTCCTCTAGGAGAAGGACACTCCAAAATCAAACCAGCAGGTGGAAAGGACGCTTTAGCCTTGTTAGGCAACCCTTCCAAGAAAAGGTTACTCTGAATACAAATTTATTCTCCAACCTTGGACTGTGCTATAGCCATTACTCCATTATATTTAGAGTTCTCGTGCTTGAGGGTGTAATCAGACGTTTTCCCTCTTATTTGTTCACTTGTCTTTTTTTTTCTTTTTTTAATCTTTTCCTTCTAGGCTTTTTATAATTTCTAAATCCATCCAGACTACTCTCCGTTGTTGTCAAGTACCTGACAGGTTTCATATTTGGCCTACAAGGTGTACTAGCTCCACCTTGCTGGCTCTTTTTTTCAATGACTTATTATCTGGGTTATTTATAATTTTAATGAAATTTTCGTAAATAATGTAAATACTTATTCATTATTCATTGTTCTATTGATGTTACTGTGTTTCTGTTGTTATGAGTCTATTATTTTTTTTCTTTTTTTTACTAGTTTTAGGTTGTTAATTTTAAGTTATTTAGGAGACTTTGAGCTGAACACTGGGCCTGCTACTTAATACTGTAAAAAATATTGCAGAATATTATATGGAAAATTTCGAAGCATGGGGTCAAATTTTCTTGATCTCCAGACTTGTGCCCATTTCGTAAACAAGTAAACAAACATTAAATCCAAAAATAATTTATTCTTACAACCACATTTTGGAAAACATGATTTAAAGATCTCCAAACAAAATGGTCTTAGACACTACTGATGTTAAATGCTGTCTGATGGCTTAACGAGATTTAATACGTTTTTTTACCAAGAACCTAATTTCCAATAAACACTGACAGAAATATAAAATTATAAGAGTGCGAATTACTTAAAAACGTAGCCTCTGTCACCAATGAAACTATTAGATGCCTTCATTATATGATACTATGTTATTTACTCCCCTACAAGAAAGACAAAAACATTCAAGATTTCAATGTGAATAATTGCCAATGAACGAATTTAAGAAACGGAAGACTCAAGAAACACGAAGTGCTTAATTCGAACAATCATTCAGATGCAGTTGTTTTCTGCTTGTAAGAGGATTTCACTTCTCAGCTAATCCCAATTTTTTTTCCAGATGGGAAGAATGAATGTCAATTTAATTTCCGCAACAGTGCAGTGTTTGTTTTTCCTTTGCTTGATAAGAGCTGCAACACTATTTTATGTAA
>NC_061089.1:10312081-10327081 GCF_015104395.2 Macrobrachium nipponense
TAGACGTTGGTATCGATTCATTAAACTGGTCGTTATATATAAATGAAATTCTCATTACTCTGTACCATGATACATGATATTTGGATGGTTTCCAGTTTTATGGAAATCATCTAACTAAACATTCTATCATTCATAAGCAGTGCAAACCTTCATATATAGAACAATGGAACCAATGAGTGCATTCATGATTAGCTTTCCGTATCATTCATGTCAGCAAAACCCCAACATGCAGTAACATATATATGAAAAAAGGAAGAACTTGAAGGGAATTACACCTAATCAGTTTCCAGTGCTTACATGTAAGCCCCATGCAATCAATGCCAAGGAAGTCAGTAATATATTTTCATAATATTTTTCTCTTACCACCCAACAAAAACATGTACTACCAAAAAAAATTTTATAGCGTGTATTTTACTTCAGTCACTTATTTACAAGTTTACCCTTTTCTTTTCCGTAATAAGCAGAAGAGATAGCAATTAAAGAGACCCATTAACGCAAATACCGCTTCATATGATACACCCACATGAAGCATTCCAATGCTTCTATTCTTTACAACGAAAGGTAGTTGAGTAAAGTACTAGTAGCAATGATGTTGGAACTTCATTATGCAATAAAAGGCAGAAACAAAAGTAATGACGAACTTGTGTTGAATAATTCTCAAGCGAGTTCGGCTGTGGATCCTGTGTGTGGCCATCAAAAACGTTCGTATTTTCCCAACTTACTTGACTTGGATTATCACAACAAAATGCAGTGGACGGCGGGGCTTTGTAAGAATTTCCAAAGCTCGGGTCTTATTTAAGGAAAATGAATATAAGCCATATTTAACTGTAGAAAATGATAGAGCAGTTGACCATTTAACAACTACTGGTTTTGAAAACGTTGTACTACCAAGGGATGACGAAGAACACACCAAGGTGATTGTAAATCCAGCAGATGGGTCATTTGGCATATAAATGTGACAAAAGCTTTAGATGTAGGTACTGGAGCAAAATCATGATTGAAAGGAATGTTTAGGAAAAAAGTAAAGGAGAATGTTAAGATTGTTCTGAAATGTTGTAATTGTGGTGGCGACTACAATACAAATTGATGGCTATGTCAGAAGAGGCCGGTCATAGAAGGTAATGAGACTATGAACTGTGTGCAGCAACCACAATCAGACCAAAGATAATCATGACCAAATTTGTGATAAACATGAATCATTCGAGCACTTCATATGGAGATCAGTGTGCTTAAAAAGGTTATTGTGAGCTGCAAGAACAGATCACAAGAGTTTGTAATGATAACAGAGCGAATTCTACAAGAGTATGTGACGGTGCTGATATACGATATTTTTTCAAAATGCGGTGATGAGGGTTGATAACCAGGGTAAGGTACTTCCTTTAGAGAGGAAGTTTAATAAATTGAAAATATTTCTAATTAAGTAGAAATACTGATGTACAAGAATTTTCTTTTCTAGGGTAAATGATAAAAGTGTATTCAGGCAAGATAGTTTTATGGTTGTAAATCGCTGTAAAATAAGCAATATATTGTCCATAGGAGGGAAAATTAATAAAAGCCTTGGTACTACTGTGGCTTCTTTGTTAGATACGCTACTGGCGTATATACAGCAACCATATGACGACCTTAAGATAGATGTAGTTACACTTGCTAAAAAGTTAAGGCAAAAAATTGGAAAATGGAGATACTTCGTCTTAAAACTTTATCGTGGAATGTGAATAGTCTTCAAAAAAGGTCAACCGACATCCATGCTTCTGTACTTTCCCATGACTTAGATGTAATAACTGTTCTTTTTCAGTTAATAGGATATCGAAGTTTTGAGCTTAATGAAGATAATACAAACGATATGACAGGTTTGACTACATTTATCAAGAATAGTATTCCTGCTGATCTGTCTACAGCCACTACAGTTGATGGTACTGAGTGTTTGTCTGTCAAGATGCATCTTATGAATAATGTGTTTTATGTAATCAATATGTATGTACGTACATGCAGATAGGTTAGACCTCGAGAATATGCCTGTGTATTTTTGATAGGTGATGTTGATTATTGGGTGATGCGAATGCCTGCCATCTCTATGTAGGAAGCAGAGGTAGTCAGAATAGGAATGGTTCTTATAATGGGCAATATCCTTAACTCACTGGAGAATGTAAGAGTTTTAGGGAACGGAGAACTATAACACACAAGATGTGGTAGAAGTAACAATGCCTTACTCTTTAATATGTCTTAATATACAGCTGATACATCTATTGTTGGTGAGCTTGTGAATGAACACCTTGCAGTGGAAGGTTCTTTGTGAACAGAAAATAAATCTTTTAATAAAAAACGAAAAAAGTATAACTTAGAAAAGAAATCTTTTAATAAAAAACGAAAGAAGTATAACTCGAAAAACTATGAGCAAACCGAATTCATGACGAAGGCTAGTGAGTGATATACAAATAAACGAGTCGATGGTCATGGTCATGGTAATGAAGGAAACAGATTTTATGATGATTTGCTTATTGTAATTGATGGTATTTTAAATGCTCCCGTGCAGACTTGTAGCAAAACTTTTAAGAAATTAACGTAGGCAAACGACAATGTAATACGAGGCTGGAGCAAGTTGCACCGAAAGGTTCACAACAACTGCAGTAAAAATCCAGGTGATAATCAGTGGAGGGAAACAATGATGCAAATTACAGATTGTACATCAGAGGTAAGGAAAAGCGTAAGAGGGAAGTAATGAGATAATTTTTTGGAAATTATTTCTTTTATTAAGCATATTGCATTTATGAGGAATGACGTCAATAAAGTGAGTGTGAGGGAAAAAGAACAAAATTTTTGCTGATCCTAAAGATAACACCGAAGAACTAATCAGAAAGTGGACCTGGGCTGCAAGTTTCAGTGGTCTGCCAAACAAAGTTCAGGTTTGCTTGAGAAATAGGCGACATGAAATACGTCGATTCGTTGCATTACAAGCAACTGTCACTAATGAGACTTGTAAGCCATTTACAAAGGATGAACTTTCATGAGCTATCTAAAAGGGTAAATCCACTAACCCTGGTGAGGATGGACTTTCATATGAAGTCATTAAATGTTCAAGTATGACGGGCGATGAAGGACCCTTGTTAGATCTAATTAATCTTTCTTGCAAGAATGGCAGACTACCTGCCAAGTGGAAAGTTGCTCTAATTGTGCCTATACAAAAAGGTAATGGGCAGTGTAGGCCTATCTCACATCTTGATTCGCAAACTAAAGGAGAGAATTTTATTTAATAGGCTACTTTATGTGGTTGGGGACCAATTATCGCCTAATATGCTTATTTTCATAAAAGGGAAAGTACTTCTGATTGTGTTATAAAAGCTTAAGTGATGCTGATGTCAAATGCAGGCATTTGTGGATTTAAAAGGAGCCTTTGACAGGTCTAACAGTGACGTTATTTTGAAGGAACTAGTTGATAATGGCATTGAGGGTCCCCTATAGAGATGGATTGAGCATACTTAACTGGAAGGCATGGCAAGGTTTGGCATCATGGACGTGAGTCTGAAGAAAAGTTGATGGAATTAGGCACTCAGTCCCAATCTATTCAACATCTTAATGGATAAAATTGCGAGGCATAATTTTCCCAATGGAACCAAAGTTATTATTTATACTGATGATATGTTAATACAAGGTGTTCATAAAACAGTTTTGACAAGGGCTTTGGCAGAGTTGCAGAATTTATACATGCATATAGAATTAGTGGTAAATGAAGGAAAAGTAAAATTCATTCACGGAGAATTAATGGTAATAATTTTGTAATGACTGGTAAAGTTTTGGAAAAGGTTTGCCTGACAAGAATACGGTCATTGTAAATGTTAGCTAATAGAGGTAATGGTGAAGGGATACCTTCTTGAAAATGGTTTTGATTAGCACATTGCTCTCAGTTACTGACTTTGTTGCGTCTGTTCTGATAAATTACTCACGAGAAGGAGCCGAGTCCCTTAGAAATTTGGCAAAATAAAGATACGAGGATTACGTGTACATTAGGCTGCTCTATGAGTACAAAGGTCGAACTCATGAGATTAGAATCAAATCTGGAAGCATTATAGACAGAATGCAGGAGATAGCGAGTATAGCTGCTCACCGTGTGATTAGGAGAGGTGAAAAGGCATTGAAGATAACTGTTGATAACCGTTCAGGGTTATAAGGGTTTCATAGTAGTGTGTAAAATTGGAAAAAGGTGTCTATTAAACCATTGTTATGTCGTAGAATGAATCTTAAAACTATCCAAAATTAGTACTTTGCCAAGATGTATCGCGATCCAAATGTACTGTGATGGTTCTGTCAGTGCTGTGATGGTTGGGTGTGGAGTCATTGTACGAGGATTTTATGAGACCGACATATGTGTTGACGAGACTTTGTCTAAAAGAGTTTAGGATAAGACTTCTACTGCTCCTGCTGAATTACATCAAATTCATGAATGGTCAATAAAAGAAACGAGGGATTTGATTTTGTTGATTGTTATAAGGCTTTATTTGCTCTCAGTAGTAAAAGTCCTGACTGATTTGATTAATGAATGTAAAGTATTAGTATATGCAATAGAAGAGCAGGGCTATGATGTGAAGTTTTCCGGGTACCCTCTCATGTAGGTATTCATTTAAATGAAAAGGCTGATAACTTGGCTAGAGAAGCTATAAACAAAGATGTTATTGCCATAGAGAGTACTATGAGTATGAATTGAATTAAGAAAGGAATGAAGCATAAGAGATGTATATGGGGAACAGCTGAAATTCACAGAATCATAAGTGATGGTAGTGCAAGTATGAGGCACTATTTGTTTGTTTCAGAAAATACAAATACTGTGTATGATAAAGCTTTGTTTAAAGTCGTTAATGAGACTACGTTTGGGTTATAAATATTATTGGTAGTACATTGGTGTTGAAAGATCTTGTAAACGATGTCCGGAGCCACGTAAATATACGATGTAACATTATGTTATAGAATGTAATGAATTATCAGAATTTAGGTGTTCTCAAATTAACAATGTTACCTATCAAGTATGTTACTTTTGAATAATGGTGTTTGTCCTAGAATTGTTCAAAAGTTTCCCAACTTTTACTGGAACAAATGATTTTTACTGATAAGTAATGCATATTGAATCGAATGTATTATTTGTTGGTGGATATATAAGCATGCTAATACACCCCATTTTATGTAAAGTACTGTGTCAATAAATCTATAATATGTATAAAAATAAATGAAGCACTCCATATCTGACGGCAGTCATGTTAAAATCCTCCAAACGTTTTTGATTACTAAGTTCAACTATTTTCTTCATTTATCTCCTATTTGGTATCAAATTCACAAACTTACTAAGCCAATAGTATCCGTAATAGTTACTATCTTAAACAACCAGTCCTGAGAATGATTGGTTTTATGATTAGAATAGAATGGAATAGAATATAGTATTTAATCCTAAGGTCAACCGTTGGGACCTATGAAATCATCCAACGCTAAAATGGAAAATTGAGATAAGAAAGGTTCGAAAGGTGTACCAGGAGAAAAACCTCTCAGTTGCACAATGTAACAATTTATAGGAGAGAGTGGAAAGAGAAACAAAAGCGATTAAAGAGAAAACGAACGTAGGTATGGCAAAAGGAATGAAAGGGGTAGTAACTAGGGGACGAAGCGAAGCTGCAAAGAGCCTTAAGTAATGCCCACAGTGCACCAAATGAGGGGTACTGGCGGCACTACTACCCTACGGGGTTTCATGGATAGTTGTGAAATAAATTACCATTACCCTATACTAGTGACGCATTAAATTGAATGGAATGTGAAATTTAAGCAAAAAACGAAGCACTGGTACCTATGAGGTTAGGCAAAATCGAAGTGACCTATAAAATGTTAATTGTTAAGTAAATTATTAAATGTTTTTGGTGAAAGAAACTTTGCATCTCAAAGCTTTAAGTAGTCAACCAGAGTTGTTTGCCAAACAACCTCCACTCTCCCCCCTCCCTCTCCCAGTTCAAAACATCGCGCAATACTTTAACACAAATATTTAACTTAAGTATTTAAGATTTTTTTTTGTAATAGGTAACTTAGAATTTTCAACTGCATTAAATAATATATTTAGCTATGTACCTGAACTTCTTTATTTCAGAATTTTTTATTATGTTTAACTTGAAATTCTTTTCACCTGCGTTACATCCTATATTTAGCCACGTAATAAAACACCTTTGTCCTTGGAAGTGTAGCTGACCATCACATTATAAAATTTTCATACCAATGCATGAAAATAACTTTGTACTCCCTCCAAATATTTTGATATTTAGTTTGACCTTCTAATTACACATCGTTCTAAAGTAATTAAAATGACAATTTAAATAACATTTTTGCTCCCAATACATTTAACAGCGCTGTTGGTCCTGTACATTTATTCATTGGTATACGGAGTCAGATTTGAGATCGTTGTCCCACAATTTAGCTAAGTTCATTTGAGTAGACATAACTAATACCCAAACCGCATTTCCACTAATTGTTGAACAATTGGAATTTTCAACAAATTCGATGAGGGTGGCTTACATTAATTTGCTCACATTTAAAATATATTGGCCTTTCTCGTACGTTCACTCATACGTGATACTGCTAAACAGTCTGGTATATTTCTAAATTAACGTCAACATCTGTAATTATATGTCTGATAAACCAGCTTCCACATACTTTGTTTTTCCCTATAGGAATACCGAAGAAGTAGTCAAGAACTGAAAACTAAGGACCAATTATTGTATTAATAAAAGAAAAAAGATTATTATAAACAGGCAATTGGTATCTTTACGAATGCAGAATATCCGAGGAACATAACTTGCAAACCTATCAGGATTTTAATGAAAAGTGCAGCATGGAAATTTTAGAAATTAAATGAACAGAAGCCCCCATCTCTCTTGTCGCCTTTTGGATCCCTAGAAATATCAGGCTAACACTAAAAGAATTGGAAATCCAGCCCGAGTCTGGACATTTTCTTGAATTCTGGTTCCTCCAGCAAGTTGTGACCTCTTAGAAAAAAAAAAAGGGGGGGGGGGGTGTGGTGTGTGTTGTGTGGTGGGGGGGGGGGGGTGTTCTAAGCAGAAATCATTCTTAGGGTTATTACTCGGCGACTCCGTTTGTTTTGTTTGGATGGGGTTTTAACGTTGAATGGAACCAGTGGTTTTCAGCAACGGGACCAACGGCCTCTTTACGTGACTTCCGCGCCACGTCGAGTGTGAACTTCTATCACCAGACACACACATTTCTCACTCCTCAGTGGAATGCCCGAGAATCGAACTCGCGGCCACCAAGGTGTCAGGCCAAGACCATACCGATTACGCCACTGAGGCCCTCCCGGCGACTACGTAAAGAGAACGTTGTCTCTAGCAAGGTATATAGAATAAGGGAGAGAGGTACAGTCACTTTAGTCGCGGGGGTAGTTGTGGGGTATTTCCGTGATAGGCCTGGAGGACAGGGTGTGAGCGATCAAGGCAAGTGCTACCTTGGGAACAACTTCAGTACCTTGGGTTGAAGGTATTTGGGGATTAGGCCTATGAGTGTCAGATGTCCCTTTCACTCTGTTATCTTGTATAAGTTTGGTGCTTTTTTAATTAATATAGATCACTGTTCACATACAGAATCGTGGATTGATAATGTTTGGCTTTCTATATAATAGAAGCCTTAGATTAATATGCTTGATAGAACTTAAAAAATCGATTATTATTTGACCTGACAGTTATTTACAAAGGCTTATTTATAATACATTATTTAATAAACTAACATAAATATACTTACACAAGAGAAAACAGTATCTGACTTCATAATAGAAATACAAAATACTTATCGAAATGAATTTTTTTTTATAATTGTCACGGCATAATTTAGTTAATTCACGAATCTTATTTTTTTCTTTTTTGCCTACTCGATACAATTTGCCATTCAGAACTCTCACCCTCAAAAAACATCCGAAATCTTACCATTTTTAATATGGCGTGCCAAGCCGTATAATACTCCATTGCCTGGTTTGAGTGCATTTTCTCAATTGTATGTTTTATCCCATAAGCATGCCTAGAGTGTTTTCTGTCATAAGGTACCCTTGAATTGAACACATCAAACCCGGAGTGAGCAAGAACATACTCTTCAAAAGTCCCTGACTTCCATGAAATCTAAAGCTTTAGATGCTTTTCCGAAAGAAGCTGCACTGCTTTCCTCACATTCATACGTTTCGTACCTATTACATGTATGTGTTACATTTATGCTGCAGGTCTCTTTTATATGCACTTTCTTCAAAATGTTTACTGCATATGCGATGAGTAGCAGGGATAAAGTTATACTCTCTCTTACAACGATGAACCCATTTCCGTCTTGTTTCCTCATCACGAGGGAATCGGAAAAAGGATACCTCCTTTTTTCCATTTGAATAACAACCAGGCAGCTGTTTGGCATTATTTAAATAATAATTTATATTATATAAAAAAAATCAAAACTATGGTTGAATTCTAGGAATGTAAAACAAACTAAATCGCTGCTGAGATGACTGAAGTGACTTGCGATCTACATTTGAATGAAACGGTAGCTGAGTGACTTCTCGCCCTGACCTGTCCTCCAAGAGGTGCGGCTCTTGGGGGGATAAGCTGCAACCCCCCCCCCCCCCAAAAATGACTCTACCTGACCCATTCTATATACCTTGGTCTCTAGTATTTCTTAAAATAGATACGATACCTTTTACTTTACGTATAATTGGCTTATAAAAACCACTAGTTACGTTTCTCCAAAATTCAAACTCATGCTTTGATTAATGGGAAGCATCCCAAACTCGCTCCGTGTGTTCATGAACAGTTGCACAACGCACTGTTCAAGCAAGTATCACAGTTCCCACTTATGACCAGCCCCACAAAGCATTGGCCCTTATTCAAGGATAGTTACCGACCTAGTATATAGCCAGAACGATGAGATTGTCTGGTAACACTGCATCATTAGAGAAATTATGACAGCAGGAAGTGCCCGACCAGCAGTCCAATACTGTGGACAGGCCATACGAGCACTCGTTATCAGATTTCAATTTTAACTTACAAACTCACTTCAAAACCCATTGACAATTTATGAGAGTAAAACTCATTGCCTATGTTCATAGAGTAATACATACGTTCATCGAGTAACAAACTCATTGCTTGTATTTATAGGGTAACAAACTCATTGCCTGTAGTCATAGGGTAACAAACTCATTGCCTGCAGTCATAGGGTAACAAACTCATTGCCTGCAGTCATAGGATAACAAACGCATTGCCTGTATTCATAGGGTAACAAACTATGTTCAGTGGAAAAAATAATAAATACACTGATTATGCTATCATGTAATAGCATAAAAATTAACCAACATACCTTACAATCTTAACTAATCCCCACTCAAAATATTTCAATTATTCTAAGCAAAAAATATCCATGACTTATTCCAGTTATTCTATGCAAAAAAATATTCATGACTTCATTCGAAGTATTCTATTCAAAAGTATCCAAAACTTAAGAATTCCATATTATCAAGCTTGAAAAAAATAATTGCTTTCGTGATGTCTGTTAACAGGAGCTGAAAGTTTCTAGCTACGAACGAGTTACTTACAGACTTCCTAAAACCAATTCAATCTGCTAACAGAAGAAATTCCTTTTGCTTTTTTTTTTACGGGTCTAATTAACCTATAGCCAGGTTCTTTAAATAAAACATATCTGTTCTCAATGTTTCATGGACAACCTAGTACAACAAACACTTATGGATACAAATTGAGCAAACAATAATGAATTTATTACCATTTAATGCAAGTACTAATTCGTGAGTACATCACTACTTAATCATACAAAGTGACGATGGCAAGTCCTAGATTCTTGATAAGATTACAATAGCAAGTCGTGGATTCTTGAGGAAATCAAAACCAATCAGATATGTATCTTGCAAAGATTTTAAAAGTCTAAAAACGGACGCTGAAAGTCTGGTATATCCAAGAATCTTCAAAGGCAGCTTGCAATACCTCACGAGAGCTCTAACATTTGCATATCAAATGACAGACAGGACACCAGTCTTGGGAGAGGCAGTTAAAGCATGACAGTGGCACGTGTAGAAATCCTCGTAGGTGTGCACAAACCCAAGCAAGGCCAATAGAACTGGCCTTGCACAAACCTACACGTATACCAACGGTATGCAGCAGTCACTCGTGTCTCCCACTCGCTTTCTTCGGTTATAAGAGAGGGTAAAGCTACCGGTGCGTCTCAAACCATCACAAGAGCACGGCAATGTAGACTATCACCAACGTCGTAATTAGCGATACTTCAATGCAATCCCAAATAAGAGACTGCCAAGCTCTCGAGACATCCAAGTCAGAAACTGCAAACCGGTAAGTATACAAGCCACTTCGCTCGCTCCTCACCCACGGGAATTCCCTCGTCCAAAAAATAAAAAAATAAAAGAATAAAAACAACGTTAAAGCAATTCTCGGTGATTAAAAATAGCCCTCGACAAAGTGAAACTTTGGCATGGTTTTGATATTTTCAAGAAATTAGCTATTGGCTAAAGCAAGCTAAATTTATCGTAAGTAACCAAGTAATCAGTACATTTAAGGAGCTTCCTATAACCTCTATAACCAGAGATCTTTGGATACAAGAAATAAATTAGCTATCAAGTTAGCCCTATAATCGTAAAAGACCCGTACATTTAAGATAGCTTCCAGTAACACCTATAACAATCCGTTTTTGGTCGCAAGAATAGAAAATACAAAGTTCGAATCCTCTGAAAATTCTATTAAATCTAACGCCTTCATGAATATTTACCAAAACTTATGACTAACGCTGAGCACAAAATTTTCGAATAGTTAAAATTCTAAACTAAAATATAAGACGCCAGACCTGTATAGACTTACTATTGCCGTTTGATTACATTAACATTCTTAATTTCCTCAAACTGAAGGGAGCTTCTGCACACTTAACTGAGTGGAAGGTACCCAAGCACATTTGAACACTAAAACCTATCTGACCTTAAAGAAAACAAAGCGATAAATTAAGCCTAAACTTACTAACTGAAAGTCAAGTTTGGTTATTTGGCTTGAACAAAACCACCCAAGATCCTGCATAGTAATACTTTCGACCTACTATGCAGCACATTGGTGGCTCCTCCACCACTCAAGGGGCGCCGCCCCTAGAGGGGTGGAGGATAAAAAAAAATTGATTAATCACAGTTTATTACATGAATGAAATACGTGAATTTAAAGCAAGTTTATAAGCAAAAAGAAAATTTATGACAAAATCACTTAATTTAACTAAGTGGAAAAAATACCTCCTACATACCTGTTGCTCAAGAGAACAGCTTTATCATGCGTGAAGCTTTACCGTTTGAAGAGGAACTAAAGTCCAACGCGTACCACAACATCCTGGAAAAGACGGAGGTTTAAAGCTGTGGGCGTTTACTCAAGTCAGATCGTGGGTAAACGCCCGCAGAAATAGTTATAATGACAACCAAAGATTTATTTATAAGAGACCAGACACGTAGCAAGATTCGAGAATCCCCAGAACAAATATACAAAAGTAGCAATAATACAGTAAAGGTCTAGTCTTACCTTGCAGAAGCCCTGGGTTTATCAAACTTAACCAAGAAGAGACAACCGGTGGAAATCTCAAGCGCCAACTGTAGTCTAGTCGCGTGATAATCTTTCTTCATAAAAACTTCACAACAGGACCAATTACTCTACGATGAATTAAGGAGAAATTGAAAACTCCCTCTTGAAAGAAAAAAAGGATTACTTTGCAAACTCTTTTTAAAAGTCTATCGCCCGGAACGAAGTTACAGTGTAAGGTCCGAAGGTTAGAAGTCCGAACTCGAAAGCTGTTGTTATACGCTAAGGACTTTAAAGTCATAGTACGTAGTATCTTGCTTCTTGGAACATGACCGAGGCTATCTTTGGACACTCTTGAAATCGCCAATTTTACGAGTAGTATTTCGATTTTCTACTCCTTTCTTTTATTTGTTTTTTCATGGAAGTTTAAGATATAGCACGAGTAGATTTTCCTGAACTTAACTCGTAATTTCTGTTAGGGCTCACTAAATAATTCATAGTAAAAGCCTGTCGCATATTTCTTTTCATGACCGATGAAATATATTTTAATTCGCGTGGATAATTTGTTATAACGATATATAATGAAATATTCTACACATACATACATACAAAAGTGTGTGTGCACCGCATAATTAGATACATTACATAAAACTTGCTATACTGGAATATGATTCGCAACTGCTGTGAAATGGATACCTGAGTTACTATGCAGGATATGTTTGTAAAAGGCAGCCACCCGGAGTACACAAAAACCGCGACGTGGCCCCTTTAAAACTCCGGAAATATTCAACCTACCGGGGTGTAACTTTGGCTTTAAAGGTTTCGCACTAAGCTCTTTAATCGTGCCCAAATTTCATCGAAATCCGTTCAGCCGTTCTGGAGATCCAAATTTCGAATTTTGGCGTTCAGGGGATGTGGTTGGGGAGGGTGGTGAGTTTTCGTGAAAGCTCGTATTCTGCAGCGGTGCCTTTCAGGGTTTGATTTTTGAAACAATGAAATTTTAAAATCACAATAGGCCAATCAAATTAGCCACCAAAATTCGAAATTCCTGATGCTCAAGTACAGACTGCTCGAAACATTAGGTGAGACGTCTTCTTCTTAATGTGTGCGAATAGCAAGTGGTGTTTGGAGAAGGTGGCTGACTAACTGTCAATCATCCTACTCAAAAATAATCACACTCGATGAATTTACCTACGCTGTTTTGGTTTTCGCGATGGTTGACCTACCCTAAATAAAGAGCACTAATAGTTAGAATGTTTTCACACACACAGACACAGACACACACACACACACACACACACACACACACACACACACATATATATATATATATATATATATATATATATATATATATATATATATATATATATATATATATATATATAAGCGAATACCACAGGAAAATGATAGTCAGAAATCCAAGCGCTTTCGTCTTTACTCAGACATTGTCATGGAGCGACAATGTCTGAGTAAGGACGAAAGCGCTTGGATTTCTGACTATCATTTTCCTGTGGTATTCGCTTATTTAATAAAGTCCCGTGCAGCTACTGTGATTTTTTAAGCATATATATATATATAATATATTATATATATATATATATATATATATATATATATATATTGCACAATTGCAGCTACTGTGATTTTTTAAGCATATATATATATATATATATATATATATATATATATATATATATATATATATATACATACATATATACACACACATATATATATATATATATATATATATATATATATATATATATATATATATATATATATATATTGCATAATTGTGCAATTATGCAGCAAACGCGATAAACTGACCATTATCACAGAGAAACCACATATGTCTAAGAAAAGTGTTTGGCAATTTATAACCCACATTCCTTTATTACCATATTTTACTTGATCTAGGGAGCTTCCATTGCACAAAAGGACTGAAATCACGGGCGACAAGGTGTGATCCCACGTCCAGCTTACGCAGTGCGTGTGCTGAAATCTACGGTCAAATAGCGCGGTGTTCGCTCTACGGTCAAATAGCGCGGTGTTCCACCAGCGAAAATTTAAATAAATACGGTATATTTTATCAACAAAACTAATTGTTCTGTGCTATTTAACATACACATTACTTAACGTTTACATTTTCATTCTAATAAATAAATCATATCTATCCTATCCTAAAATTCCTGTACCTTTAACTCCTTGCAAAACAGCTTTTTCAGACCTTTTTAGGCTTTTCCATAGGGCTTTCCTAACCCCCCTGCCCCAAATGAGAACAACAACAGCAGCAACAACGTTGTTGTAGGAGTAATTGGAAAAGTGATGAAATAAAAAAAGGGGGTAGTAAAACCCTGCCATGAGAGACAGATATGGAGGTCAGGGGATACAAAGGAAGGGGTAGAACGTAGGACTTGATTCCACAACCTGATGAATTATGTTGAAGGAGAAAATTAGAAGTAGGAGTCTTCATGTCAAATAGGTTTTGCATTATAATTCCAGAAACAGATAGGTCCTTGGAAAAACTAAATGTAGAACCCAAAGTTAAATCTATTTAATGCTAAAAGAAAGACTCTGAGAAAGAAAAATGTGGATTTAACCTGAAATTTGCAGAATTTTGGTCAAGTAAAATTATTCCTTCACAGATAGATTATATATCTAAGAGCTTACATGTCGATTAGGTTTCATTACTTCTTGTACTGGTTTTAGTATTTAGCAAATGGACAGGAACTTTTTTAATTTTCCTAAACACCTTCACGCACGTATCTTGAAAATTTCCGTTGAAAATATATAAACCATATGGATATGCTAAGATCCTTTCTGTTGTTCTTCATGAAAATAGTTTCACATCCATAAACATGAACTTAATTACCTACATCTTAATAATGCCTGTTTTACTGTGCACTCACTTGACATACAGTCTGCTTCTGTGCAGTCCATTTGTTCTGTAATCATATCCTAATATGCTTACAATCTTCCTACAAAATGCACTTTACAAGCTCCTAGCTTTTGATTTGAGTATTTCAGCGGGTAAATGATCAAACAAATTGATTTTCAATAACTTTTACAAAATGAAAGAAATCGTAACATCATGAAAGGAGATTGCATCCGAAGGATTGTTTGCATGGTGTTTTTACGTTGCATGGAACCAGTGGTTATTCAGCAAGGGGACCAACGGCTTTACGTGACTTCCGGACCACGTCGAGAGTGAACTTCTATCACCAGAAATACGCATCTCTGACTCCTCAATGGAATGCCCGAGAATCTAATTCGCAGCCACCGAGGTGGCAGGCCAAGAACAAGTCGACCTCGCCACTGAGGAGCTATGCATCCGATGAAAAGTAGGGGAAATTCAGTATCCATACTAGTTCTAAAAATAAGAGCAGAAAAAACTCTGAATATACCATTGAATAGCATA
>NC_061089.1:10332081-10404581 GCF_015104395.2 Macrobrachium nipponense
TAATAAGAAAAGCAAGATGGTGTAACCTAGGCTCCTTAAGGTGGTAAGTACTGTTAAGCGAACTAGCTGACTCATGCTGGCCCTGTTACGAATTTTCGTTGTAACAGTCTCTGCGGACAAAAAAGCTATCTCTACCTAACCATTTGGACAAGTGGTTGGAATGGCGTCTCTTGCAGGTGGAACGAGTGGGGATGACAGCGCTTTCTAAAGATAGACTAGACTCTAGAGGAATGAGTGGGGATGACAACGCGTTCTAAAGATAGACTAGAATAAAGAGGTTCATTAAAAATAAACCGTAGGTTATTGTGCTTGACATCAACTTCTAAAAAGGGAATCAAATTAGATGAAAATTTAGTTTTTACAGGATAACAATACAGGCAATTATTATCACAATAATTCTATGCAAGGAAAACTTTACGCAAAATTCTATATCTGTGTATTGAACTCCTGTGCTGCGGTGTTCCTGAGAACAGACAAGACAGCGATCATTATCATATTTATAATTTTTTTGTGATAAATCATGGATGGAATCCCTGCGTGGGAAGTATTCATATTATTGGCAGTTTCGCACACTTGTGCAAAATAGTCAATGCTGGCAATAGAACTCATTGACTCACAGTATCATTCAAAACTATCTTGGACATACTCTCGGTTTCTGGATTTTGAGGTCCTTCTCTTTGTAATAGCTCTTCCATACCTCGTATGCAACCAAAGGTCTTCCTCACTTCTTCCTCTCCAGTACGTCCGATTTCTAAACTTGCCACAAACTTTAAGAGCTTCCTGTATATCATATCCTTGGAAAATAATTCATCACTATAACATACATTTTCTTCATTGAGATTCACAGTCCCTTCTCGTTTCCATAAATGTGAATTTGCTCAAAAGTCTCTTCCTAGATTCCGAACTTTTCTTCTGTATGCATTCCAAGCTTCTTCCCTCTCTTTTGCAAAATCCTGTTACCATGATTACATCATATAATGGGTGACGCACATCCTCTCTCATCCTGCCACCACCTGATTCAATGTCTCAAGAATACTTATGTCACTCTACTTTTTCTATTATTAGTGACTTAAATCTATTGCTCCTATTCCTGGGTCCCAGCCATGGCAACGAGAAGTGACAGTGGATATCAATAAATTGATGAACCGTGTAGTACAGATCGGAAGTACTGGAGAGGGAGAAATGAGGAAGGCCTATGGTTGCAGACATGGCATGGCAGAGGTAATATAAAAGGAGAGACCTAAAAATGCTTATATAAAAACTAATCAATTGTAATGATTTCCGATAATCAATATCCCATAAATTCAATACCATATTAAAAAAAAATTTGCAAACATATCACTGAAGCATTTGACATATGCATATTGATACGGAAGGTTTACAGGTTTCGCTTTAACTGCTTCTGGTCTTTGGGCAGTCCTCAGGGAAGTGAAACAGAAACCCCCTAAAAAAAAAAAAAAAAAAAAAAGTGGCAGAAAGCACTTAAGCTATTTCTGGTCCTGTCTCTTCTTGTTATCAAAAGTCCGCTCGAACTTAGCGATGGAGCTAAAACGAGAAAGAAATGGGATACGGATCCCTGGTAACCGAGTTTTCTTCGATGTTCTATTGAAAGATATATATATATATATATATATATATATATATATATATATATATATATATATATATATCTATATAAATATATATATATATATATATATATATATATATATATATTTATATATATATATATTTATATAGATATGTAAATATATACATATATATATATATATATATATATATATATATATATAATATATATATATATATATATGTGTGTGTGTGTGTGTGTGTGTGTGTGTGTGTGTGTGTGTGTGTGTATACATAGATGAGACAAATTCATTAGGTTGGTGATTTTGGAAATCAAAATCAATCCCCCAAAAACGGACCTTAAAATAGAAAACAAAATCAGTCATAGTCAGTGATTTTGTATCAAATCATGAAAACCACCTATATATTTATATGATTTTGAAAATCACTTCTAAAATTACCTTCTAAAAATATTATTGAGTAACTACAACACGCAAAGGTTGTGAAAGAAAAAGAGGTTTCCGTCCATATGTTTATTCTAACCCAAAAACCATAAACCTCTAAAAAAAACACACACATAATTAAATCTTTTCTTTTGTAGGGAGGTGAAGTGATTAAGCATGTGTGTTTAACGACGAAACAAGTTGTTTAATAAAAAGTGATTCCGGAATAACAAGGTCTTGAGGTTTAGTGGTATGGCCTAAAGTGCAGAGGCCTTTATTATGGACATGTGTTTTGAATTCTATGAAAGAAGAATATTCAGATTTTTCAATTCAAAATTTTTAGTTTGTACAATTTTACGAGGATCTATATATATATATATATATATATCTATATATATATATATATATATATATATATATATATATATATATATATATATATATATAATACTATATATATATAATATATATATATCTCATATAATATATGATATTTATATATATAGATATTATATATATATATACTATATATAATATTAAGATATATATATAGATATCATATAATATAATATATATATATATATATAATTATAATGAATATAGAAAATAATATATATATATATATCCACAAAAATGAATATTTTGTAAAACGTAGACAGAAGAAAATCCAAATGACCAGTAAAAGTTATCCTTTCATCAAATGCCCAGAACGGGGATTTTCAGAGCTTACTTAAAGGAGGCAGTTTACCCCTAGATTGATATAAAACATCAGGCAAAAATAACAGCCTGAATTTTTCACTAATAGAAAAAATTATATCCTGCATAAAAACACAGATATCAGTTTCATAATAGCAATGCATGAGCTTTAAGTACGTTTGTTTATAGTAATATTCAAACGTCCTTTACTCAGCAGATAAACTGACTTACATGAGGAATTGACAGTACAAGAAAGGTCGTATAACTAACAGATAGGGATTATAAGGAGATTAGTATCAAGAATCCGGCACACCTGGAGAATGAGTAACCTTCCCAAATAAGCATAAACATGGGTACATGTTTGTTATAGGAAAAAACAAGGTTGACCTTAAAGGCTTTTAACAATGATTAAATGGTTTCAAATCCGTTAAAATAAGGCAAACTGTGAATGTTCTGAGAATTTTCTTTCTCCGTGTTAATTACACTATAAAACTTTTTGTGGGCTTTATTATAACAAAAATCTAATATATATGTGAAGGATAACATAAATCTTTCCCTATTTTTCTTATGTATTCAATTTCTTAATCCAAATATTGGGGACTGACAATGCGCAATGCTCATAAAAACAGAGAAGAAAAAATTGATATTTTTATGTTAAGATGGTGGCCTGAATATAAATGAACATAAGTTAAGTGGTTGGTTGGTTTCCTATAAATACTGAATTTACATTGAAATGGTTCTATTTGTATCAAAAAATCTAAGAAAGGGAGGCAATGGTCTCTTTCCAATTCTAGAGTAAACTTAATCGATGGTACCTGGTTATTTAATTTAGAGAGTAAATCATTTACATCAATACCAGCAGGCAGAGCAGCTAAAATATCATCAACATACCTATACCACTTTACAGGAATATAAATGATATTAGGTAAGAAGCGTTTTTCAAAGAATTCCATGTACTAGTTTGAGAGGAGTGGTGATAAAGGGTTGCCCATTGCCATGCCAAATATTTATTGATAAAATTCACCATTGAATATAAACTTACAATCACAAATGCACAACCTAGTGAGTGAAATAATGTGACTTATAGGTAGAGGTAATTCATGGTGAGTTAGTTCATTACTAAGATATTCTAAAATAGAGTCTATAGGGACTTTAGTAAAAAGAGAACATACATCAAAACTAACGAATCTATCAGTGGGTCAAAGAGTAATTTTGTTTAATTTATTAACTAAATCACTTTTTTGTTGGAAAAAACAAGGATCTCTTTCAATCATTCCATCCCGGCTGATTGGCTTCAAGGACTCGCTGCGACGGGAAATTCTTTTTAAGGATGTTCGCTAAGTGTTTCGGAGTTCCTGTTCTGACGGTGAAGCTTCACACATGATAAAAGCTGCTCTTTAGCAGGTATGTAGGTATTTTCCACCAGTTTAGTTTTGTTTTTTTCTTATCATGAATTGTGAAATTTAATATTTGGTCATTCTAGGCAATAACTCCGCATGGACTGCAAGGAACAGTCCCTTGAATACGAAAGCTACTAGGAATAGGGGTGCCAAATGTATTTCGCAGTGTTTAGTTCTGGCCTCTGGGAGTTTTTTTACATTCGACTTTCCAATAATAACTGGAAAGTTTTAATGAACAACCCAAGTACTATAGGACACTGTAGTTTCCAAAGAAATGCCTGACGCGGAGTTATTACCTATATTTACCTACTAATTTAATTCTTATAATAAATCTTAAGTTTTCTTAAAATATTTATCTTTTACCCCTTTAGGGGCGGCACCCCTGGAGGGGTGGGGGAGCCCCATGTTCGGCGTAGTAGGTCGTATGACCTACTATGCAAGTTCTTGAGTGGTTTTAAACAATATACCATACACTTTTCTTCAGGTAGCAAGTATAGACTTTATTTATATAAATTTTGTTTTTTATACAAATTCAGATAGGCAGTATTTAAGTGTTTAAATGTGCTGGGTAACCTCCCAATCAGTTAAGTTAGCAGAAGCTCCCTAAGGTTTGAGGAAATTAATGTTTATGCCACCAAAGGCAATGTTCAGCATTAAAGCAAACTAAATTAATGTATAGGTCTGTTGACTTGGTATGTTTTACTTTAATATTTTAAATTCCTGAAAATGGATTTAGGATTGTGATTAAGTTAAGTCAGTTAAGTTTTGCACAAATTTGAATTTTTGAACGTAGTGATGGGGTTAGGCTTAAAAGAATTTTCAGAGGATTTAAACTTATTTCCGTTCTCGCAACCAGAAAACTAATAGATATAGGAGCTAAAGGAAGTTTCCTGAATGTGAGGGTCATTTACGATAACAGCATGCTTACTCTATAGCTAATCTTTAAAAAATTATCTTAAATTATGCAAAATCTTCCCCTGGCAGATTGTCCGCAGTAATGTCTTTTTTTTTTTTTTTTTTTTTTTTTTAAGCCGATTGAATTAATTTTGTATTTTATCAGAAACTCTTAGCTGGAAAGTTTCTACTCCTGAAAGTTTCGGCTCCTGTTAAGAGCACATGCGTTTTTTTTTTTTTTTTTTTTTTTTTTTAGTTGAAAGCTTAGAAATTTTAAGTCGTGCAAGTCGTGCATATTGATTTTTCTATTTGTCAATGGAGTAACTGGAATATGTTTACTTTAAGTGGGATGTAGTAAAGTTAAGTTTGTCATTTATGTTGGCTAGCTTTGTTACTATTAGCTTGGCTTAACTCGTGGCATAAGCAGTGTATCTACATATCCGTTAACGTACAGTTCGCTACTTCACGAACACAAGCAATGAGATTGTTACTCTTTACTCTATGAAAAAAAAAATTATCACAGAATTGCTTGTTTAAATTTGAACTTATTTTCTTACTTACTAGCTGTATCTTGTCGCAATTGAAGTGAGAGCGAAGTGGCTGGTAGCGGTGGTACTACTGTTGGGCAGTTAATGACTACACGACGAGCACTTGGCCTTCTGTTTCATCTTGGTATTGCATTGAAGTATCGGTAGTCACGACGTTAGTGGAGATAGTCTTCGTGGTATTGTCGTGACTTTGTAATGATTCAAGAGACGTAAGATCAAAGTTATAAGGAGAGTTGGGCTTCTGGACATTTCAATGCACCACTGGTAGTGATTTACGCTCTGTAACTGAAGGACGAGACGAGTGGGAAGACTTGTGACAGTTGGTCATCGTTGGTACATAGGTTTGCACATGCCTATGAGGATTTCTGCGCGAGCTACTGTGTTACGTTGTAACTACCCCGCCGAAATTATTGTTCCTACTGTGGGAGATTCTGAAGCCTGCATTTGAAGATTCTTAGATCTACCCGAAGTTTAGAGAAATTTTCAAGACATTCTCAGCAAGATGCATATCTGCAGGGTTTGGATGTTAATTGCGAATTGAGTATTAGTACTTGCTTCAATAATTAATAAATTCATTAATTTTTACTCTAGTTTGTATCCATAAACCTTTGTTTTACTGGGTTACCCATGGAACACAGAGGATTGATATGTTTATTTGTATAAAGAACCTGGTTATAGGATAACGGAATATATGTGGACAAGCAATGAACATTATTAATATATCTACGCACCCTAGCTATGAGGGTTAATATATGTACGTACAAAAACAATGAGCGGTAATATATGTACACTCGTAAACCATAATCTCCGACCCACCTAGGTCGTACTCAGTTTGAGCGGGGCCTTTTTAGACGGTGCAACTCTAACTATCACGGAGTGACACACTCAAACACCTTATAATCTTCCGGATTATTTTTTTTCGTGCTGCATTTAATGCAAAGCAGTCATGGTATTATATAGACAACAGTGTTGAATTCTACGACCTGCATAATGAAAGAAAATTGCCGAAATTGGCGTGTTGTAATTAGGTAAGTGGTAGGGGGAGAATAGGGTGTGTGTGTAAATGACTATCTGAAGCAGCGTCACTCTAGTGGACGAATCACAGCACTGACAAAGCTAACGTAATGAGTAGGAGCAGGACTTGCTTTACCCTGGTTTAAACGTCTGCTGAAAAGCTAATGTTCTCTCTCTCTCTCTCTCTCTCTCTCTCTCTCTCTCTCTCTCTCTCTCTCTCTCTCTCTCTTAAAAGAGGAGATTATTCCTCACCTTTATAAACGCTACAGAATAAGTGCAGAACAAAGAAAGGTACCAAAAGGATGGAAACTAGGTCATGTGCACTGCCAGGAAATTTAGACCATTCTGTCGTAACATCGGTCGTTTGCAAGATTTTTGAGTTCATAATTGCAGATAAAATTGTGGATCACATTGATAGAAATAACTTTGAAAACAGACAACACGGTTCCAGACGAAAAACATCCTGCCTATCAAACCTCTTTTGAGTTTTTTCATAACATGCTTGGCATTTATGACGGTAGTAGAACAACAGATATTAGATATTAGATTTCCAAAAGGCCTTGGACAAAGTTCCACAGAAACTAATGACAAAAGTTAGAGCTTTAGGAATTGTAGGAGAAGCAGCAGACTGGATCGGAGACTGGCTAACTAATAGAAAACAAGTCTTAACAAAAGGTGAAGAATCAGAATGGGCAGATGTGAAATTCTGAGTTCCTCAGGGTTCTGTCCTTGACCCGCTCTTGTTTTTGATTGATATTAATGACATTGATGTAGGATTAACTAGCAGGATACCCAAATTTGCATATGACAGCAAACTAGGTGTAAATGCAGCAGACCCAGAGACCGTAGAAAGTTTGAAGAAATGATCTAAAGAAAATAGTGGGAAAAAAGATGGCAAATGCCTTTTAACTTGGAAAAAATGTAAAGTGTTGCAAATAGGAACAACCTTCATGCCATGCATTCATCTGAAGAATTATCAGTGATTGCAATACTGTCATCATTTAACAAATCATCATTTTCATCCTGAGTTTCCGAAATCACACAAACATCATTTTCTAAAGATGTTTTTTTCATCAATTTCACTATCTGAACCTGACGAATCTTGGGGTGGCTGACCTTCATCCAATAAAAGTTTGAGTGAGATGGGGTTATAGGCCTCATTATTAAGTTTTAGTCCTTTTCGTTTCCTCCCACTCGTCTTTTTCAATATTAGTATTAGATTATCACCAAATTAATGTTCTACACAGTATGCAAGTTAATAATGCAACTGAAGGTTGATTCTGAGTGCATTTGTGATGCCGTGGAGTCATTGCTGAGAGTGCATTAACTGTGCTGTTACATGAAAAAGTAAGACGAAATTAATGTTGACCAGACACAACTCTCTCTCTCTCTCTCTCTCTCTCTCTCTCTCTCTCTCTCTCTCTTCCCTTATTTTGTGTTATGTTTTTGTGGTCGTTTAAGAAAGAAGATGTGAGAGAGAGATACTGATGATCATGCTTATAATGATAGAGAGAGAGAGAGATAGAGAGAGAGAGAGAAAGAGAGACACTGACATAGAGACAGAAAGGCATAGAGAGTCAAAGAATGAGAGAGAGAGAGAGAGAGAGAGGAGAGAGAGAGAGAGAGAAATATAAGTAAGAGAGAATATGAGAGTAAGAAAGAGAGAGAGACACACACACGCAGATTCTACCCTTCCCTCCCCCTCCCTCTTTTCCTAACTACAACCCGGCTGTTTCGGCTATTTTTATTCGTTTCGATACTATACAGGTTGCAGAATTCAACTCAAAGTTTTCTGTATAATCATACCATGACTGGTTTGCATTATATAAAAAAAAAAAAAAAAAAAAAAAAAAAAAAAAAAAAAAAAAAAAAAAAAATACCTACAGAAAAATCCGGAAGTGTTCGAAAGTTGTCGAGTGTGTTTCACTCCGTGATAGTTGGCGCTGCCCATCGTCCAGAGAGGACCCGCTCATAAACTCGGAACACGACTAGGTGGGTCGGAGGTTGTGGTTTCCGAGTGTACGTACAGAAGCAATGAGTGTTACTGTATGTGTACATGCGATGAGGTTGTTACTCATGAACACTGGCAATAAGTTTGATACCCGTGCACAAGCAATAAGTTTGGAAGTCGATCTTGAATACTTGCAATGAGTTTGTAATGTTACTCATGAACTGTGGTAGTAGTTTTGTGACGTGAACAGACACCGATTAATTAGTACTATCGGTACAATTATTATAATGCTGTTAGTGATCATAAGGCGCTGAGCCACTCGTACAATCCTTGAATAAAGGCAGCGCTTTGTGGGGCTGTTCATAACATAAACGGGAACTGGGATGTGGAACTGTTCATGAACGCTGCTAAGGCGTTTGGCATTTTATCCATAAGGCATGAATTTCCACTGGTATCCATCAGCAAGCCTTTGAGTATGTGAAATACGCATTAACATAATGAGGTTAGGAAGATATTTTATGATTTAGATTCAGTCGTTGGTTCCCGTTAATTTAGTGAACGCGATGTTGTAATGAACGTCAGTGGTCGCTAAGCAATCCGTGGAAATCGGGTTGTTTGATCGTATTTGCTATATAGCTTGTTTAAAAGGTCCTCTGAAAGTCAATGCATGTACGAATACACATTTTTAAATAAGAGTACAGTAAGGTAACAGTTGTTTTCTTTTTGATAATGATTAGTGGCAAAAGTGATTTATGATGTAATAATTTCCTGCCCAAGAAAAGCTCACAATGCACAACTTCTTTGCTATATTTTAAGCTTCAGCGATTTCTTTAATTTTTACCTGAATTCCTGAAAGATCAGAGTTATCTTTTGAAAGCATGCGCCTTTCATCATATTATGTGTCATTTTAATTTTGTTTTTGGCGATTTTCAGAATAGTACATTTATATGAGTTAATATTCGAATTTTGTTTGAGTAGTTTCCACGTATAGTGAAGATTTTCAACTTGAAAGGGCGTCAGGAGCAGAGTACCATTATAACTATAAATGTTTATTATTCAGCCTTAATGCATAATTATGTATAAAATGTACAAGATTATCTCACAAGTTTTCAGTATAATAAGCTTTTTTGGGAATTGCTTGGATAAACGTAACTTATGGTTACTATAAGCTGAATTATCTTTGAAGTAAAAGATATCGTACCTTTTTCATGAAATATCGTACCTATTTCAAGAGATATTAAGAGTTAATGTTCTCCTTGCGGAGCTGCCGAGTAATTGCCGTAAGAACATTTTCTGCTGCCTTTGTTCTCTTGTTTTCAATAGAATCCTGACAGGTTTGTAAGTTAGGTTCCTCGTATATTCTGCATTCGTAAACCTTACCTAGCTTTGTATTATAATTTTTGTAAATGAATGATGTGTGTTTTCAGTTCTTGACAACTTCCTCTGTATTTTTATAAGAAAAAACAAAGCATGTGGAATGCGGTTCATCGTCCACATGATTACAGATGTTCAAGGTAAAAACTACTTAGTTTAGGAATATACCAGGCTGTTTAACAATATACATGTGGCTATATCAAATTTTAAACGTAAGCAAGTTAATGTAAGCCTCCCTCATGGAATTAATGAAAAGTTTTTCATTACCTATAGTGGAAATGTGGTTTTTGGCAGTAGTAGTGACGACTCAAATGCCTTTAACTAATTTGTGGGACGACGAATTGAAATCTGACTCCATGCTAATAAATAAATGTACAGTACCAGAAACACTAATAAATATATTGGGAGCAAAACATTTAGGTAAATTACGTAATTATACTATTTTAGCACAACGTGTAATTTAAAAGATGAAACTAAAGACAAAATTGGCATCGAGCTAGTACAAAGAAATTATTTCCATTCGCTGGAATGAATATTAGATGATGTGATGGTCAGCTACACTTCCATGGAAAAAGGTCTAAAGTATCGCTACGTTGCTAGATATGGAATTCAACGCAGGTGAAAAGAATTTTAATATATATACATAATAAAAAAAATCTGATATATTGAAGTTAAGGTGAAAATAATATTGTTACAGATTATAAAATAAAGATTCTGAAATATGCTTACTTAGCTTTGAATATATAATACCATACCTTGATAATACTCTTTCAACCCCTCATGAAGAATCCACTTCATACATCATTATTCATTATCCAACACATTTGAATGTGACCTCCACCACTCAACAGTTGACAAACACTTGGGCAGAGAAAATGTGTTTTAAATATATATGTATATATATACATAAATATATACATATATATATATATATATAGTATATATATATATATATATATATATATATATATATATATATATATATATATATATATATATCATGTTGGATAATGAGGTATGCAATGGCTTTTTCATGAGGGGTGAAAGAGTATTACCAAGCTATGGTATTGTATATTCAAAACTAAGGAACTGGCACGAAGTAGAAAAAGCAGCAAAATTGGTGTTTTTCTTTCAAATCATAAATATACACAAACTGGATGTATTTGATGATATTAATGATCGATTCCTAGAAGAACCAAACACAATGTCGTAAGAATTAAAAGCATTATTTTTTGAAAGATTATGAATTTCTATCCTAAAGAATTTTTATGAAGTTCCTTTCAAAGAAGTGTATCATTACCTTTCAAAGAAGGCTTCATTTCAAGAGTAAATTCAATGTGCTTTTGTTTTAAATACGGGCTTTAGCAATTCTATTTTTTTAAATTCATTTCGTCAGGAAATAAGTAAAGTTCATAAGAAGTAAACCTCTTTGGTTTCCTTTTTTGAATCGTGGATTTTTTGTATACTTAATTGTAAAAAGAAGTGCATTTGTATTCTCCTCGTCAGAAACAAGTACAGTTCTGTATATATAAAACTCTGATTTCATTTTTAACGGACTCTGCAAATTTTTTTGTATTGTGAAAGGAAGTTTTTTTGTGTTCTATTCCTCAGAAATATATAAAGTAGATGTCATTATCTGTTAGTTTCCATAATTTATTTTTGCATTCTATGTTGGTTCGGACAGAAATAAATATTGATTTAAATCGATACTTTAAGAAAGTAATTTGATTTAAGTCTTGATTTAAATCACTAATTTAAATCATTATGGTTTAAATCGGCCAACCCTGCTTGATACATTTATTACAGACTAAGATGCTTATTGTGTTACTAAGCTCGTCACTTTTTTTATGTGAGCAATTGTGGCTGATATATCCTGAATTTTTTATTAGGTAAAAATGCATTTTTTATTTCTGTACTTTTGCGTCTTAGAAAATGGCAAATTCTGATCCTTCTTACGAAGAAAAAAAGTTGACTAAGTCTGGATTCATACAAAAAGTAGTCGTTGTCATGGAACAAAATGTTTGAAGTTTTTTTTCGATGCCGAGGAGGTCATTTGTGTTCAACTGAAGTCTTGGTTATAGACAGAACTTCCTGATCCTTTTGAACCCGTGGTTTCCACGAGATTTTGTAAATTCAGACAACGATTTTTTTTATCGTTTATTTCAGGGTTTTGCTTCATTTCTTTTTAAAGAACCAACTAAAGGAGTTAACTTCTAAGACCTCTGGGTATGAATTCTTGGGTATTTTGAACAAGTGAAATTAATATCTATATCATCCTAACATCGTTTTATGAATGACAATCGGATTTAATTACTAATGCTGTATTTTACGTTTCCGTCATCAGATAACGTTTCAAGATAATTTGCTCCCGTTCACTTTAATGTGTCAAAATTCTCGTCACATTAGTTTTGTTTTAACTCTTATAACTGTCACAGGCACATAGCGAAAGAGAAGTGAGATTTAGATAACTGGCTTTATATATATATATATATATATATATATATATATATATATATATATATATATATATATATATATATATATATATATATATATATATATATATATATATATATAAATATATATATATATATATATATATATATATATATATATATATATATATAGAAAAACGAAGCAAATAGTAACCATATTTTTCCTTGGTACCACGCTATCTATTGATTTGTTTCTCTAGAGATTCAGACACATTTAACATATTAAACTTATTATTGGCTACTTGATTCTCAAGTAAACCTGTCAGAAACTGATGAGGCATTATAGGAAAGCTGTAAGAAATTATAAGCGTACAATTTCCATTATTTTTTGGCATTCCTTATCAAAGGGAAAGGAACAAATATAAGAGAGCATTTACGGATGCTGTCACGTATTTCTTGGTCACTACATAGCTCAAGGAATAGGTCGATTTTTGTTGCATAGGACGTTTTGCAAGAAATAACTTTCTTTCCTCACCCAACTCCTCCTCTACGTAGAAAATCAATAATTCCCTTAGAAAACAAGTAATGCCGACCAGCAGTAGGCGAAATATAGCCATAGTCTCTTTTCTGCTTTCCATGTATTTCAAATATACTTTCTAAAAATATTGTTGGCCATCACATTTAAATACTCTCCCATAACATTACAATTCTTAAGAAGGGACTTATAAAAATGAGAGATACTTAAAGACATTTGGATAGTCAGTAAATTATTGACATTGTTATCAAATAACCTAAGCAAATGAGAAACAAATCTTAAAAATGCTCTAATTTTTTTCTCGCCTCCAGACCGGTATGAACGAGTCCTAGTTCGTTACCTAAATAACTTTCTACACCTGCAGCAATTTGAGTAGAGATGGCGCTACGGTTCGATGTCATTTATGATTTGAATACATCTCTTTACTAAGGCATTTATGGCATGACAACAAGGGGACGCTTCATATGTTTTTTTTAATTTTTTATACTCGACGAAATGAAGATAAAAAGGGTAACTTATTCACTCATTAAGAAATAATTACGAAATGCTCAGCTCTTGTTACTTGATATTTTCTGCCTGTCTATGAAAACAAATAATAAAATGGATGTAAAATCGCAAAGCCGTAGATTTTTTAATGCTATTGCATTACAGATTAGACAAAAACTCATCTAGAAATTTTCTGAGATATCAAATAGCAATAAAAATGAGGTTTGTTTCACGAGACATAAACTGAACTATTAACGAAAATTAATGTTTAAGTGGATGAGAGTTTCCAAGAAGTAAATTCTAATAACCGAAAATGCATTTTTATTCACTCGGACTGCAAACGCTGCATCATTATTGCTAGTAACAATGTAGTGAACAAGAAATATGCAATATTCACACACACACCCACGCTTAACTTTATATATACATGCAAATAAATCTATATATATGAATATATATATATAATATATTATATATATATATATATATATATATAATATATATATATATTATATATATATATATATTATATATATATATATATGTATATATATATATACACCCTCATTTTTTTAGCTTTCGGAAGTGAGTGCTAGTGATACCAAATGATGGTCAGACACCGAAATTCAATTTTTACAACTTTCGAAGTTGACAGCTAATGCTACCAAATTTTGACTATAGACTCCCCTCCCACCCCGGAAGGTATTAGTCAAAATTCGAGGGCCGTTTCTTCGGGGTCATAACCGCTCTTTTTCATTTCGCTTCATTTTTTACAACTTTAAAAGTTGACATCTATATAGATTAATTGACGTTCAGCAGAAACCAGTTTCCAAAAACATCGGAGTTTATGAAATCCCTTGTATGGACTGTGATAAGTCATATTTCGGTTTCACTGGTAAATCTCTCTCGGAAAGATTAACGCAGCATAAACGATCAGTTAGATATGGACAACATAGTTCAGCAATTTTCCATTACATAAATAACGCGAACCATACCATGGATTGGGACTCATCCCGAATTTTATACATGAGCAGCTGTCGGTACAAATGTCAAAGGGTGACGTCTTCACCAATTAAACAACAAGATAAGAGGATCAACTTTTCAAATGGATCTTGGGACTCGGATCAGATAGGTAACATCTTCCTCATGACAACGATGAAGCGGATTAAGACTTAACAGAGCCAAAGATAGCTCACCAATGTCTCCAGGTATCACCAAAGGGCATATCTCCTGCAATATATTTCACTAATGAAACTCCTTCTGCTATTCACTGCTTGATAAGGGTGGAAGTAGGTCCACTGATATATAGTCCTTAGCTTTAAAACAGAATGTCTTAACGGGCCTTTTATAGTTGATATATATATAGTATATATATATATATATATATATATATATATATATATATATATATATATAATTTTCCATTACATAAATAACACGAACCATACCATGGATTGGGACTCATCCCGAATTTTATACATGAGCAGCTGTCGGTACAAATGTCAAAGGGTGACGTCTTCACCAATTAAACAACAAGATAAGAGGATCAACTTTTCAAATGGATCTTGGGACTCGGATCAGATAGGTAACATCTTCCTCATGACAACGATGAAGCGGATTAAGACTTAACAGAGCCAAAGATAGCTCACCAATGTCTCCAGGTATCACCAAAGGGCATATCTCCTGCAATATATTTCACTAATGAAACTCCTTCTGCTATTCACTGCTTGATAAGGGTGGAAGTAGGTCCACTGATATATAGTCCTTAGCTTTAAAACAGAATGTCTTAACGGGCCTTTTATAGTTGATATATATATATATGTATATATATATATATATATATATATATATATATATATATATATATATATATATATATAATCCATTACATAAATAACACGAACCATACCATGGATTGGGGACTCATCCCGAATTTTATACATGAGCAGCTGTCGGTACAAATGTCAAAGGGTGACGTCTTCACCAATTAAACAACAAGATAAGAGGATCAACTTATCAAATGGATCTTGGGACTCGGATCAGATAGGTAACATCTTCCTTCATGACAACGATGAAGTTCGGATTAAGACTTAACCAGAGCCAAAAGATAGCTCAGCAATGTCCCCAGGTATCACCAAAGGGCATATCTCCTGCTATATATTTCACTAATGAAACTCCTTCTGCTATTCACTGCTTGATAAGGGTGGACCTACGCTTGATAAGGGTGGAAGTAGGTCCACTGATATATAGTCCTTAGCTTTAAAACAGAATGTCTTAACGGGCCTTTTATAGTTGATATATTATATGTATTATATATATAATATATTCTATTATATTATTATACCATTATATAAAAATAAATTATATAGATATTATATAATTTAATTATAATTATAGATATATATATTATATATGATATATATATATATATAGTATATATATATATATATATATATATATACTATATATATATATATATATATATATATATATATATATATATATATATAGCCAGCAGACCTCAGTGGCGTAATCGGTATGGTCTTGGCCTGCTACCTCGGAGGCCACGAGTTTTATTCTCAGGCATACCACTGAAGGGTTAGAGATGTGTATTTCTGGTGATAGAAGTTCACTCTCGACGTGGTTCGGAAGTCATATAAAGCCGTTGGTCCCGTAGCTCAATATCAACTGGTTCCATGCAACGTAAAAACACCATACAAACATACAATATATATTCCTCAAGATAGATGACCATATAAGCAGATTTCCAAGTACTTAAGAGACTGCAGCATCATAACCACGGATACCTATCAATCTTTATATTGCACAGGTTATTCCTATATAGTTTGCCGAAAATTCATAAATGAGTATTCCCATTTGCCCTATTCTGGCCTTATATAATATTATTAATTTTTAACTAGCGAAATTCCTAGTTCCGCTGCTTGCTCTTTGGTTGAAAATGGTTACCGCTTGAAAACCTCCGTAGATTAAAAGTGCGATTTTGCCACAAGACACTGATTAATTATGGTAAGTTGCGATGTCGAATATATTTATCCAATGTGTTTGTAAACCTAAACGAATAAAGTATTATAGATAGGCTTTTTCCTCGTAACGATACTATTTCTAATGGTCTTAATGGCTCTGATTAAAAAAAATATATATTAGACCTAGCAGTGCTGGATACTTTTTTTTAAATGGCAAATCGATGTTATGGCCTTTGGCCCTCTACTAGGCCTTATATTTGCAGAGATCTTTATGTGCTCGCTGGAAGAGCACATGCTAGTCACTCGCTCCCTCAGTTACCGTCAGAGATCTTACTAAAGGTACACTCATGATATCTTTGCTCTTTTTAGAACAAGTTTTGACTCAGAAATGTTTCTTAATTTTATTACTTAATTCATTTCACCCAAACGTAAAATTTACTGCAGATCACGAAATCAGGACAGGTTCCACTCTTGAACATTCTTGTTACACGCCACCAAGAAAGGTTTAGCACAACAGTACATAGGAAAAAAGCTTTCACCAACTCTTATAGTAATTGTTTTCACAGTTTAAGTTTAATTCCATAGTGACCTTGCATCATCGAGCTTATTCCTTGACCTGCAGCTGGCAGGCATTACACGAGGAAATTACATATCTCCAACAATGTTTCCAGCTTTAAAAGTTAATATCATCCAAATAAACCCTCCAACTATAGTTAGCTTCTTCAATTGTCAATCCAATGATGACTTCTAGTGTGGTTTATATATTTGCCGGTCCTCGATGTGATCGAGGAATTTATATGGGATCCACACTAAGGTTACTCAAGGTCCAGATTGACAGCCATAATGTTGTCACATACAGAACAGGCATCCAGCATTCATCTCCTGAGTTTTCCAACATTAGAGAACATTAGAAGAAATGCAATACGAAATCCAGTACATGGACTTTGAGAGTTTAGGCAGGGTATCTAACCAACAACTTTGGGCAATACACAGTCGTCATTTATTAAGTACCTTGGTTACACACACACACACACATACACGCACACACACACACACACACATATATATATATATATATATATATATATATATATATATATATATATATATATATAATAACATATATATAGTATGTAACCTCACTAGATGTGAAAACGTAAGACACTTAATGTAGATCCTGATTGGTTCTGACTATTTCTAAGCCACTGATGAAGGAATTTCATGTGTAAACCTGAGCTATCATTAATGAATGTGATTGTCCTCCCAGTTGACACCTGTCAGGGTTGAATTTTCAATGTCTATGGGTTTGTAAGTACTATCCCCCAAGCCAAATATTGTGATTTCTACCATTATGCATCAGCCATCATATGTACTTAGTCTCAACCTCCTATTATTTTCAGCTGGTGATTTTCTTTTATATACGAACCAAGTGTTAATGCTATCACAATCATTTTCCAGTTTTCCATTCTTCGGATTCATTTAGTTATCTATTCTTTCTTCTTCCATACCATGCAGTTCGGTCTCCAGAATGTTGACGAAGCTGACAACTGATCTTTGCCAACTGAGCAGTCAATCTCATCAACTCCTGAGCAGAGGCAGCGTTCTTAGTCAGCCATTTATTTTCTCCTATCATCCTCGTTATTTCGTCAGCCAGCATATTTCGTGCGTTTTCCTAAGCCGTCATCTCCTTCCGCATCAGCTGCTTTTCTTTCTTGAGCAAAAGGATCTTGACCTCCAAGACACTATATTCCATCGTCTTGTTAAACCGGCATGTGTACAATAGCATTTCCTCCTTTTCTTTTTCCAGTTCCTTGCTGTGTTTCTCATCCTGTTCTTTTTCCAGTTCCTTTTTATGCTCCTCCTCCTTTTCCTTTTTCAGTTCCTTCCTCTCCATATCCTCCTTTTCTTTTCTTGAAGAGCATTTTCCAGGCCATCAACTCTTTTGGTTAAGTTGACATTCAACAGCGTTAGATTCTCTTTCTTTTCCCTTGCGAGACAAACTTTTTTTTTCCACTGTAATCATCATCGATTTTCTCCTTCTTAATTTTTTCCACTAAGTTGCTTGCCACAACCTTGAACAATCCAAAAACAGCAACCAGAAGCAAATTCTTGATTCAGGATTTCCAGACCTAGATCCATTTTGACGGATTCTGCTGTTCAATGACTCAAAAGGTAACAACCAAAGCCAACCATCTTTATTACTTGCTTATCATCAAAATGGCTCTTTCGTGCAGCTCTTTGAGGAAGAGCCCGTGCTGGCATAAAGCCAACTTTTATTCAAATGACTCACAATTGTACCAAACGATTTACTCTCCCCCCCTTCTCTCTCTCTCTCTCTCTTTATACACAAACACATATACTTTATATATATATATATATATATATATATATATATATATATATATATATATATATATATATATATATGATATATCTATATATATATATATCTATATATATATATATATATATATATATATATATATATATATATATATTATATATATACATATACATATACATATATATATATATATTATAATTAATATATATAATTTATTAATTAATATATATTATATTATATATCATATATATATATATATATATATATATATATATCTATATATATATTATATATTATATATGTATATATATATACACTGGAAACTGATGACGATGATTATAATGATGATGATGACGAAGATACACTTTTAACAGATTAAATTGAATTTAATCATAACAATCCCAAACAATTGGATGATACAATGAATTATAGGCTCTACATAAGGTAACTGGATTTCAAAACTTGACTCCTTGTGAATGATTTGCTAAATGTTTTCCTTTGGAAATAGATGGTCACGTAGCAACAGAGCCGAATATTTCTATTACAGCTTCAAAGCAACAGTTGCCTAAGAGATCAAGTTATCATTAGTAGACAGGTTCAACAACTTTGGATATAAAGGCTTTTGTTGTAGTGCTTAAATATGTAGTAAAAAATTATTTCGTTAAACTGGAAACATTTCCATTTCTTTTATGTGAAATGTGCACTTAGCTGGGAATGAATCAAAATGAATTCTGCAGCAAAAGGGTTAATTGCATTTTTGGCAAGAAGGCGTGAACCTTGCAAACTGTAATGTGTTGCAACAAGTTCATTATAGAAAGTTGAAAATACAGTGCTATTTTATACTGAGCCAATGCTTGGGAGAGGGAAAACTGACACATAGCACAGGAACTTTCCCCAAAATATCTTAGATACGTGTTAGGCAAGTCTATTAAAATTGAATACCAGAGTTGTGGTTGCAAGCGCTGCGCGTGAATGTTGCTGTCCCTGGCGTTGCCAAAGTACAAATGATTTATGAGCATTAATGAAATGTACCTCTGGGGAGAAAATATTCTTGAGCTCAACAGAAATCACAGATTCAGGCCTCTACATTTCATCAGTATGAAAGAAAATATCATATCAAATCTTAGCGTTTTGAATGTCTGAGGATATCGCTCAGAAGAGAAAAATATATAGTTGTTGGGTCCCTTTTCGGAGAAAGCTAGATGATATGACATTTAGGGACCCCTTTCAACTTAAAGTAAACTATCTACAAAATAAAGAAAAAAATAAGCTATAATCTTAACATTATATTTTTTAGAACATTCCTAGCACTTATTCAGACCATTAGGATAATTTAGCTTTTACAAAAAATAACCCACATTTTTAACAATGGACAAGGGTTTTCTATTACTGTATAGCAACGTCAGCAGCTTTAGGTAAATCCTGACGTATTCACAGTGTTGGCTCATGAGGAGTAACTCTCCAACCCCCCAAAAAATCGGGACAACCATACTGAAGCCACATTTTGGATTGTTTTTGGAAAAAAGCAATAAGAGAAAAAAACAATTTTAAAATTTACGTGTTAATGCTTTTACCTGTATGAAGGGCAAAGAAGGGCAATTTTAATGCTTACTAGAAATAAAAGAAGTCTGGAGAATTTATGGAATGGTAATGGATAACGTTTCCGATATCAAAATAGACAACAGAAAATTTTATTTTCTAATATCAATAGAAAACGGAGGCTTTAATTTATCACGGCAACATTCAGCATTTTAAGATTTATTAGATATATATATATATATATATATATGTATTTATATATATATATATATATAGTATATATATATATATATATAATATATATATATATATATATATATATATATATTATATATATATATATATATATATGTGTGTGTATAATATATATACATATATAATATTATTATATATATATAATATATATTAATATAGTATTATATATATATATCATATATATATATAATATATATATATATATATATATATATAAATATATATTAATTTATAGGTATATATATATATATATATATATATATATATATATATATATAGTATATATATATATATATATATAATATATATACATACACAAACATACACACACACACACGCGAACACACACACACACACACACACACACACATATATATAGATATATATATATATATATATATATATATATATATATATATATATATATATGTACGTTTTTTTCCTTGCAAGACCCGCCAATTTTACGGGTTTACCTGGAAAAATGCTAAATTTTTGGGCATGTTGTACTTCTTTGGGCAAGAAAAACGCTAAATAAAGGGAACTAAGCCGAGGGCTCAATTCATCAAGGAATTGTGGTAGATAAACAATTTAGAATAACTTGAAATTATATGTTTGCATTAGCAATACTCAGAAGATTAGAACGGCAATCTAACAGGTAGCAATTCCTGTGTAATAAATCAAAGTACAGAGTCAAGGATGAAGGCTATATCCTTGAGAAGGCAGACACAATCCAGGGCGGAAATCCACAGCGAAGGTCCCTTTGTAACGGAGAGGTTTAGGGATTAAGGGCAGAAAGAAGGCATAAAGATATCAAGCAAAGACAAGGCATTCCACGGAAGGGGCTAAGAGATGCCCTAAACATGCGACTTCCAGGCAAGAAAAACACTTATTATTCAAAGCTAATGTTAAGACTGAGCTGGCAAGGGCAAGGCCGATTTGAAACATCGGCTCTTAGAAGAAAGGTCGGGACACGGAAGTTTTAGCCGGAGAATATGAAATTTATGAGACTGATTAAGAACATTTGTAAACAACACTTTCCCTTGTAAGAGAGATGGTTTCGGCATAGAATGGCGTTGGGGGAGGACTTGATTAATGGGCTCACTGCAAAATTAGACTTGTGGTTCAAGAATAGGACCACAAAGTGAGAGACAATGGCGCCGGATGGCGGTAGGTTTCAAAGGGGTGATGTTGCCTCTATCAGCTTCCAGAGTGTGTGTGGGATTTGTTTCTTGTGTTGGTCCCTTGTATGCCTCCCGCTTCTTGATCAGGTAGGTCACATGATGTGTTTTGTCCCGCCCCCCCTTTCTCCAGCATCCGCTTCCGCTTTTCAAGGCCAACGGTTTTGTGTTCCTGAAACAGACATTCTTTGGCACTCGCGAGGTCAGAGAGAAGGAGCGAGAGAGAGAGAAAGTGCAATAAAAAGATTTAGAGTGACAAACGTTTCATGTCCCCACTTGTCAGTCAGTACTAAGTAAAAACCTTTTAATTATTTGATTTTATGTATTCTATAAAGCTTTGGGAAAAGGGTTAATTTGAAAGTATATATATGTATATGTATATATATATATATATATATATATATATATATATATATATATATTATATATATATATATATGTGTTGTGTGTGTGTGTGTGTGTAATGATAACAATAGGAGCCCATAAAAACCACAGAATAAACTATAATTTATCGCATAATATGACGGGTGAAAATATTCTGTTATAACAGGATTACAACAAATAAAAGGAGCCCATAAAAATGCCAAAAGATAGAATGTAAGTACTATATTTCAGAGACTGCTGTCTCTCTTCAGGTAGTTAATGAATGAGAAAAGTTACAGAAAAGTCAGTATTTATACCAAGAGATCCTCAACAGGTAATCATTTTACTAAGTCACTCCTGCTAATAATTCCGCTTCAATCTTCTTAAGCGTTGGTTGAAGGAAGATCTTATCTATGTTATCTGAATCCCAGGCGCCCTGTGAGATGTTCATTATTTTTCTTGTCTTCGTTTAATCAAGGCTAATTCTATCATCTAGCTTTTGCACCAACATTTGCTGTAGATTATATGTGACAAATTATAGTTTATTCTCTGTTTTTTATGGACTCCTATTATTATCATCATTAATATATATATATATATATATATATATATATATACACACACATATATATAATATATATATATATATATATATATATATATATATATATATATATATATATATATATATATATATACAAATATAGTGTATGATGCACGCATAGATCATCTGTATCATCTGTATTAGTGAAGAAGCTGGGAAAGAGGAAATTAAGAGAAAATTTCATGATAAAAATGTAAAACTTGCATGGAAAAGAGAAATACCCTGGACGCCGGTTGTTTGGAATCCAATTAAAAATCTGACGGGAGACAACACTTAAGAATAAAATAATATTGCTTCATTATATATCCTGGAAGGAGCCATAACAATCTCCATTACAATGATTTACACCTTACAACTATTAAGCTAATCTGCTCTCTCTCTCTCTCTCTCTCTCTCTCTCTCTCTCTCTCTCTTCTCATCTCCTCTCTCTCTCTCTCTCTCTCTCTCTCTCTTTGATGATTTGTAAACTCGTGACATATTAGATTTCAAAGTACCTGGTTAAAAAAAATCGTAATTGATGGATCTGTTCTTATTAATTAATACTTGAAATAAGAGAAATCATTAACTACCAAACTGTAGATAGAGAATATAATAGGAAGGAATAGGAGGGTACGGAAAATGCACCAACAATGTTCTGCATGCTCTGGCTTTAAACTTTTTCAGAAACGTGGCTTTCCTTTCCAGTGGACAGCGTGTGAAGGGCGTCCATGGCTGCCACAATTGGCAAGCGACGAGGGCCTGTGAGGAATTACAAATAAGAGGAAGACCTCATTGCGGGAGTTGGGTCACCGCTAGATTTCAAGCCAATTTCAAAGAAACTCAATTTATCTCTTAAAGATATATCATGTTACAAGAACTTTTTAAACTGAAATCCTAGTGGTGTTCATTTTTAGAGATACTGCATGCTTGTAGAGTTGAAACACAATAACAACACAATTATTGATGAGTACATTACAATGAATATTTTTAAGGTGGTCTTCATGTCAACAGTTCTGTTTGGCGTAACTAGTTTTTGAAGTAAACATTATATTCTTCTCTTTGGAACAGGGGACTCCATTATTTTTGCTTTATTTCGAAACAGGGGACTCCATTATTTTTGCTTTATTTCAGAACAGGGGACTCCATTATTTTTGCTTTATTTCAGTCAAGTAGCAGACATAAAAAATTACGAATGATTTTATCTCAAAGTCTTCAAGCCAAAGGTCTAATATCATGGAGGGGCTTAACATAACATCATTAGCTATTCAACCATATTAAGGGGTCCATTAGCGCTCATTTCTCTTTGCATAATGCACTGTATGGGATACATATTGTTCGGTGAAATGGAAATACAACTTTAAAGGTTCAGAAGAGAGAGTTACAATGAGACCTAAGACTCAGTTGAAAGAGGTCGGGGGTGTTATATTGAAAGGGCGCAAATCCTCTCTTTCTATGTAATTAACTGTAGAGGATTTATTTCCCAGAGGATTGGTTTTCATTCTACAGTAACATGATAGAAAAAATATAACCCATTTCATAACACGCAGCAGTGTTATTCTTAGCCGTCTGTTCAATATTGGTTATACACCCTTTCCTGCCAAATTTCCCAGTAATCAGTAACTATGAACATGACACCTTAAACATGAACACGGTTAGTATAAGTATTGTCAGTGAATGACAATCGTTTGGAATAAAAATAGAATAGTGGAGTTGATCTTTAATGTACTGAAAGAAATTGCTAAATATCCTTTGTCTCTCAGCTAATCTATGATCAAATATTGGCGAAAGACAGCACCTAACATTGCAGAAGAGAATTAAGGGCATTTTCCTAAGAGACTCAATGTAATGCAAAATTAATCTACAGTTCGCTCACTATTAATTCAAACATTTCTATCTTTTCTTCATAGATGATTGCTATGCAGACGCTCTACCCAATGGAAGTTCACACCTTCACAGTAAGCTGGAATAGGAAGCTATTGTAAAGGTGTGAACGTCTACTAGATAGAGAGTCGGTTTGACAAGTGCATACAAAATTATGTTTACGATGGAAACACACACACACACACATATATATATGTATATTATATATATTATATATATATATTATTTATTATATAAATAATATATATATATAGTATAGTATATTAAGATATAGATATATATCCTAAAAAAAATTCCCCCCTAATTACCCCTACTATATATCTATCTTCTGTATATATATATACTATATATCTATAGCTAGATAGATAGATAGATAGATAGATAGATAGGATAGATAGATATATATATATATTATATATCTATATCATATTATTAGTTATTATATATTCTTATAATAAATTAAATAATATATATCTATCATTATATAATATATATCTATATATATATATCTATATCTATAGATTGTATAATATATATTATGTCTAGGCATTAGATAGATAGATTGAGATAATAAATAGATATTAACTTATATTACTATTATATATATATATCGTCTATCTAAATAAATAAATATATATAACGATATATATTCCTATAATATAATATATATATATCTATATCTATCTATATATATATATATATATATAAAATGCAATTATACAATAAAGTATATATGACCTGAAATATGCGACAGAATATCATAAATAAAATTGTTTCGCGATATTACGTGTACTTTCAGAAGTTGACACAAGATTCAGCTAGGCCTCGACTTATTTCTTTTAAATGTTAATGGTTCTCGAAGTTTATTTAACAAGTGTAATTATATTTGAATACCTTGTTAGTTACCGCAACCGGTAAGAATAATTACGGCAAGCCCTAGCCTGCTGCGCTTGCAATGACATTTCGAAATTCTGTATATCTAAAGGGAAAGGCATTCATTACTGGAATTCAGTTTTAATACCTGCAAATCCTATTTCAGTGTCTATTCATTGCCAAAGGCTTTGTTCATTAATCCCCAAATAAAGGTCGAATTAATTGCTCAGCAAACCCTACAAATATAAATTTGCTCACAGAGCTTTTAATCTTTCACATTCTTTTTATCTACATGTAATTAACAAGCAAAAATGTGCTTCGGTATATTCGTTTAACGATATAAAATGAGAAGAATAACGTTATGATTTTCAAACGGTTATTTCTACAAACGTTAGTTTGTTGCTTCCCGCAATTCGAGACCTCGTGCAAGTTAGACGCCAAATGAGATTTCAGCTCCATTTTCCTTCTGTCCACCAAACCACGTAAAAGATTTCATGTTAATATTTCTCAGCCTTACATTGCTCACTATAAATCAGATTTTAAATATCTTTGACAAGTATTACCACAAAAGATTTTAGATATTTTTAACGTGTTTGTATCTTATTTAACCCAATGCAAAGGAGGTGCGTTATTAAGAAATCTAAAGAGGAAAAAGATGAACTACTAAGGATATGAATCGAAATTCAAGGCCTTAACGATTGCGAAAATACGAGGTACAAATTTATCCCTCTCATTGTCCAATAATCTTTAGATCATTTGACAACGGTACATTTATGGTGTTGCATAATTAAAACGAGTTTATTATCCATAGCATAGAGTTTAAGGACTGAATCTACTTATCTAAATAGTATGTTATTCAATTTCCTGTTCGTAAGGATTTTTAGCTCCTTCTGAGGCAAGTGGCTTGATATATTATCCGTGGTGTCGTTGGTGCAAAGCGCAAGAATGGTTGGGGTAAATTACTAATGAATAGCATAACTGTTGTGCTCTAGACCTTTCTAATTACTATTTATACTATTATACAGATCTGAATAATCGGCATAATCGTTCGTATATTTGCTAAAGTGAATACATTTCAAATAAGTGTTTCCACTTTAATCGAAGCCTATGTCTGTAATGCCAATAAGAATTTGTATCGACGCATCACAAGGATGACTAGTCCTGAGATCCAGTATTTTTCTGTTATATAAGAAAAATACGAATTAACAATAGATGGTGGTTGTAAGTGCATGAGGTTGAACGAAACTTCTACTTATTCGAGTCATATGATAGCATTTGAATCAGAAAGTAGTAGAATTTTTTATTCATTCAATTACAGATTAAGTATCGAAATTTTGATAACTGAAACTTATATAATATGACTCTTAAACAGGGGTTCTTAACAGTGGGTATCGATACCTCTTGGTGGTATGAGAACTACATGCTAGGGGTATAGGAGTCTCTTGATATGTGTATATATTTGATTTTATTGTGCCAATGTATACATGGGTACATTTTGTAAATAAATAACCACTATATAAAACTATAAATGTTTTTTTTTTCTTGCATATTCTATTCCTAGCTATTCATGCCTAAAGTAGGTAAGAAACTAAGTATATGAAGTTATATTGTCAACAAATAGGACTTAACGTGGACTTAAGCAAAGGGGGTATGGAACCATATTTGGCAATTCACTGGGAAACTGGAGTCATCAAAAGATTAAGAACCCATGCTCTTAAATATACTTCAGAATAGCAATATATTCTTGTACTGATAACCCCAGATTATAGTGGTGGTTGTGAAAGTTGGATTGAATAAAAATGTTTAATGCTCTATCTTTCTGTAATGTAGGTAAGATATGGATTTTGAATGTACGCGACAGAATAATGTATAGAGGTTGGTGAGATGAATCGTTTACGCTGAATATTTGAAAAAACACGTATTTTGGGGTTGGTAAATTCACAGATAAAGCAAAGAATTGTTCAAAAGTTTAGCACAGCTGAAAGGAGTGCTTAATGACAAGGAGCTAATGAAGGATGGTCTTTTGGTGAAAAACAGAGGCTTATTTGGAAATTCTAGGCAAATGGAGAGCATCATGTCCAATAAAACTGAACCCCCTCGAACTGGGACCACCTTCACGTAGTTAGGGGGCTTGAAACCCAGGAATTTGTTCCCGGGTTCAAACCAAAGAGTTCCATAAATTGTTATATTATATATATATATATATATATATATATATATATATATATATATATATATAGTATATATATGTCATATATGTATATATATTATAATATATATATACATATATATATATATATATATATATATATAATATATATATATATATATATATATATATAGATATATATATATATATGGAATAAATTTTGTGGAACTTTCCACTGTTTGTAAAATCTGCTGGACCTGACAAATGGGAAAAGATATCATAGCTGTGAACGGGTTCATATCCGAAGCTAAATAGTGGGAACTGTGGTGGGACCATCAACTGCCCTAAAATGTTTGGACCTGAGTTTCATCAGGCAGAACTATTCTGCAGGACTAGACCACGGATTCCAGGGGGGTCTGGTTCTGGGTTTAGGACTCTCGGCATTCTATCCGGTTTGCCCATAATGTAATTAAGGTGAGGATGATTGTATTCTTGTAATACTCTCAGTCGTATCAAGCTGGTTTGGCTTACACTTGGGCCACTCTAATTATGTTGAGAGTCAGTGTCTCACTTGTACCATTACTGGAGGAATAAACTCCATGAAAGGCTGATGATATTTTTTTCATTTTTTTCTCTCTCTATTCTATCTTTATGAGTTATAGGAATAAAGATTCGAGTACCCCTGGGGCCTCTGATGATATTGTTTTGGCACAAAGGGAGACTTCTGCACCCATCTTGGAAACTGAAAATTCTCCAAATGTTGATGAACTTGGATCGACTTCGAAACATGAGGCATCTGCTGAAAATACAACATTTATTTGCCCAAATATTGAGCTTGAGGAAGATAAATCTACTTTACGCATTGAGTCTCTTCCATTAGATATGAGACACGAAATACTAAATGAGGAATCTAGCAAAGGCGCTATTTAAGAAAATAGGAATTAAATTGGCAGACACTTTTCAGTCCGGGTACGGTTGGATAACTTTTTTAGATTATAAAGAGGCTTGAGTTGCCTACTCTGAATATAGGGTGTCTAGGAAGAATATCTCGCGTGCTTTAGTAAAAAAGCCCCCTTCTAACCTAAACGTACATTGCCCCAAAAAACCCAGATAACAAAATAATTAAACCATAGGTAGCAAAAAATCCCAAGCCCGCAAAATGGCTTGTAGTATTAGTTAAAGAAAAGCAGGGTAACATAATAATATTCAGGAGATACTTGAAACGTCAAATAGGGAGGCATTAGTAATTAAAAATGTACACGCTTTGGGCAAAACAGCTTTTTGGTCCATATAGAATCTGTGGAACAGGCAGCCATGATATCCAACTGGAGGATTACCCCAGAAAGAATTATCAAAGAAGTAAAGCCTCACTACAATTTTAGCTATGCTAAAGGTGTCATCTTCCACCAGGACTTATATAAATTTTTAGAGGAGGAAATCCTTGATATGTATCCTCCCAATGTTTGGAAAGTTTTTAAAGTACCTAGGTCGTCTATGATTATTTTTACGTTTTGTGATGAAGACTTGCCAAATTCCATTGGAGTAAGAAAGGAAATAATTGATATACGTCCCTTTAAGGCCCAGCCACTTCAGTGTTTCAACTGCTTTGGTTATGGTCACCCATTCCAGGCATGTATTAGACCTAAGCCCTGTGCCACATGTTGTCTCCCAGAGCATGTTGAGTGTTCAAGACAGTTAAATTGTATTAACTGTAAGAAGGAACATAGTTCCAGAGATTGGAATTGTGAATCGTACACAGAGCACATAAGTGTGGGATATGTAAAGAAACTCTTAGCTAGGACAACTAAGTATAGTGATGTGGTGAAACAGAAATATAAAAATTCTAGTTCTCTCAGCAAACAACCACCACTAAAGAGAGAATCTCGTCCTTCTATGAGTAATCTAGCTCCTCAGCCTAAGAAAAGGAACTCCAGCCCTTGAACAAACCAACTTCCTAATTCAGAGCTTGAAATTGTTCAAGCTCCAGAGGCTTCCTCTGTGGCAGCTTCTCGAACCCCCTCTTTAGGGGCATTTCAGGCTTCTTCAGAAGCCTCCCTAGCCGCATCTCTAGAGGCATCCCAGGCAATCTCACTCCCAGATTTAGGGAATCTTCCACAAGAAAGATTACAGACCTCAGTACCTCATGTGGGAGAGGTACACACACTCAAACAATTGGTGGCAGAGTTTCATAATTTTTCGTTCACCTGCCTGGCACATAATTCATGCCTTATTAATCTATTTTTCTTTTCAAAGATGGAAGAAATCTTATGTAATAACGTTAAAAACAGTTACTGATATCTTTAGAACATCATGTTATGTTATTGTGTAAAACTATTTTCCATATAGCAAAAATGACGTGAACGAACCGAAGTGATAAAAAAATTCATATCACAACCACTGATATACATTACCAAATAGATAGGAGACACCTATCACTAGTAGTATCGCATAAACAAAGTCCTTACGTTATCATTTCAATATTAAGTTGAAGGTAGTTGAACTATTCCATTTGTTAAATTTTACAGAAAACATTGGAAACTCACAAAATGCTATCAAATTTAAAAAGAAAAAAAAAAAAAATATAACTAACAGTGTGAACCATGTGATCTCCCACTATTGCTTTTGATGTCATTATGTGTACGGGAATCTAAAGTCAATGTGTCATTTATTGGTCTCAGAAACATCCCTCGCTGAGTGAGAGACAATTATTGCACTGTATTTGTTGCAAGTTCCTGTTGGAGAGATATCAAGAAAGCTTAATATACCAGAAAGAATCATACATAGATGAATCAAATTGTTTAGAAAACGGCAAAGTTTAGAACATGGGCCTAGAGGTGGAACACCTCGAAGCACCACAAGAGAGCAGTGTAAATGTTGCTGAGTAACATTCATTTGTGAATTTTGAATTCTAGCACCTCATCACGATATTGCTGAACCAGGAATCATGACTAGCTCTACACCTATGACTGGTGGCTGATGAATACTTAAGATGGAGAGCAAGATAATTTTAAAATTACACTTGAAATTTTTGATAGGTGTCTAATGAATAAGTCTAATGAATAAGCAAACTTATCTTTGATGGATGAGAGATTCAGTTAGGCTTACTCTTTTTGTTTTGTTTTTTATCGGTGGCCAGTGAATACCATGGATGGGGGGGGGGGGGGGGGGGGGACAGTTTCAATGATGCATGCATTTTTTTTCTTCAAAAACCTAAAGAATACATTTTATTGGGAGATACTTTATTAACAGCGGCCTGATCCCTCCAGCACTGCTATACGCCACCTCCCCTCTCTTCCACATCTCAGGCGACTCGATCCGACTTCTTGCTACGAACTCCATCATGTGAGAGCATCACTAATGCATGTTTATTAAATATTTTCTGTTAAAAGTTACTTTATCTTTCATTCCCCAAAATATTTGCCTACACTCGTATTACACCCTGTATGATTGTTGTAGCTGTCAAAGAGTAACCCCTCATTAAAGCAATAGGTTTTTATAAAAAAAAAATAAGAAAAAAAACATATGAAATATACTTACGAGAACGTCGCCTTTCACATTTCTTATCCTTTCAGCTACTTATAATATGGTTATGGTAGTAGGTCTAGCCATACATGTGAAACTAATTTTAATTAATTTCTGATTAGAAGAAATGAATAGCTACAGAAAGATCAACCCAAGAAAGCTTTAATGAAAGTAAGCCTTTTTAATGTATTCGTCAGTTTTGGCTCCCACAGCTTTCCAACGTGTCCAGATGAAACAGGATGATATGCAAGGAATTCGATGAAAAATGAAGGACAGAATTATATTCGTTTGATTTTTTTATGATAGCTTTTTGACTTTGAATAGCTAGGTCTGAGTAAATTATGTTAAGCAACTATGGAAAGGATAAAAAAAAGAAAATGGCCAATAAAACAAGAATAACGGGAATAATCAAATAACCAGATTAATATAATATATATATATATATATATATATATATATATATATATATATATATATATATATATATATTGTCGATTTAGATATTCATTCACATTATGTATCCGAGAGAGTATACTGCTGAAAATAAGCTAATCATGTGGGAAAATCAGAAGTCCAATTTAGTCCCACTAAATGTGTCATGCAAATTATCTTATTGATCAAAGGACAAAATTAGTTTAATTAAACATTGTTATTAAAGAATGTTAACGTCTTAATGTATTATTTATCGGCTGTAGGAGACGAAATGACAACACTCCTGTGTAGTACGATACGTTGGGTCAAGACTCAAGCGGCAGCAAAGCCAACTTCAAAATGCTTATGCTGTCACGAAGCTAGAGTTGAGAATAAATTAGAATTCGTGGACCCATCGGTATATATTTTCCTTACTTTGCAAAATAATTATCTTTAACACGTTGAATAAGTCTACTCAATTCTAATATAATTTATTTCAAGAATAGCATCTTTGAAAGAAAATATTATTCACTGTTAAGTAAATAATCTGGCACCTGCATATGGCAATATTTCCATAAAGAACAATGAAATAAGAAACTAACGCCGATTCTTCGTGGCTGGCTGTACATCATTCAAATATGGAAAATGAAATTACAGGTAATAAAAGATCACGTACCCATTCCACATCTCCTTTGTCACCTGCCCAAACAGGGCAAGGCAAATGTAAAATTATGCCATCAGAAAAGTCTTCCTCCTCTGAGAGGCTGAATAGACCACCAATAAAGACTGGCGTGACCAAATCTCCATCAGGTAAGCCCTCTCTTTCAAGAGTTTCATATTCTTCATTTGGTCAGCCAACTAAAAATCTCTTCATAATGGCGTCTTTTGACATCCTGCAATGGAATTGTAAAGGACTGCGTACACGTGCAGAAGAGCTGAAAGTCTTGTTAAGAGAGAGAAATCCTGGTATACTATGTCTGCAGGAAACCAAATTAGGCCCAGAGTTTTTTAATCCTAGGGTTAACTAGGAGATTTTCTCCTCAGCCCATCCTGCCGGTGACTGTGCACATGGGGGAGCTGCTATTATTGTGAATAAATCTTTAGAATACTCTTCTGTACCCCTTACTACAAATTTACAGGCACTTGCACTAAACAATTTTAGACAAAAAGATAGCTGTCTGTTCCATTTACCTTCCTCCTAGATCTGCTTTTTTAGTGGCTGACATTCAGCCATTATTACATCAATTACCATCACCATTCTTGCTTCTAGGAGATTTTAATGCACAACAATCTATTGTGGGGAGGTGACTTTATAGATAATGGGGGAAAAGTGATAGAGGAAGTTATTAATAATAATAATAGTGTGCTTCTTAATCATGGTACGATGACTTACCATAACACATTTTAATTCTTATCCAGCTATTGATTTGAGTACATGTTCCTCAGACAGCTTTGGATTTCAATTGGTCTGTTGACGAATATTTGCACGGAAGTGATCACTTTCCTATCCATTTGAAGTTCGTCAGGAATTTTCCTACAGAATCACTACGAAAATGGAAGGTAATGGAAGCAGACTGGGTAAAATATAAGGCGGGTATAAGATTAGACAAAACTTATGAATCTTTTAAATGCCACTTAGAAGCATATGACTATTTTTCAAATACAGTGTTAATGAGTGCAGAGGCTGCTATACCAAGAACAAGTGGAAAACTACGAAGACCTGCTGTCCCCTGGTGGGATAAGAAATGTGCCATTCTCAGAAACATTACAAGAAGATGCTATAAAAAATATGTCATGTGGCACATCTACTGCTCAGATAATATATCAACGAGCTATGTACAAACAACGTCGATATTTTCGTAGTGCAAAAAGAAATACATGTATATACTACATCAATGTGATTGATTTAAAAACGCCATCCAGAGTAGTTTGGAAGAAAGTAAGGAATCTTGCAGGGAAATTTTCTCCTCCTAAAACACCTTCATTAAAGATTGGGGATTCACTGATAACAAGTCCCAAAGATGTAGCTGAATACCTGGGTCAGCACTTTTCCCATATTTCAAGTGCAAGTAATTATTGAACTGACTTTCAGAGGATTAGGAACCCCCAGGTTCCTTTAGATTTGATTGGTGGTAATCTTGAAACTTTAATGCTAAATTCTCTCTGCATGAGCTACAAGATGCCCTTTCTTCAATGGATGATACTTCTGCTGATGAGGATACTATCCTGTATGTAATGCTTTGTCAGTTACCCGAGGAAGCAAAAACACCTCTTGAAGATTATTAATGGAATTTGGGATACTGGGATCTTACCAAGAGGATGGAAAATTGTTGTAGTAATTCCAAATAAAAAAACAAATAAAAACCCTTATCAAACAAGTTACAGGCCATAGCTCTTACTAGCTGTGTATGCAAGCTGATGGAGAAGATGATTAACTCTTGTTAAGTCTGGCATTTAGTAACACACTCCAGTTTGGCTTTCGCAAAAACAGATCTACTCTTGACCCTCTGCTAAGACTTTCTAATCAAATTTAACAGGGCTTTGTAAACCAGTGTCGGCCAGTTGGTGTATTCTTTGACTTAGAAAAAGCGTATGGTACAACATGGTGTCACGGAATTGTTAAGCAGCTGCATAAATTAGTCATACAAGGAATATGATTAGGTTCATTAACTCCTTTTTAACAGACTGGTTTATAAGAGTAAGAATAGGAAACAATTTGTCTTACCCATTCAGACTAGAAGAGGGTGTTCCACTAGGGGAGTGTGCTGAGTGTTACTTGTTTTACTGTTGCCATTCATAGCATCATCAATGAAATTTCAAATCCTGTATGGGCCTCACTTTTTGTTGATGATCTAGCTATTTATTGCACTGCATATGATGCGGAATCGGCTTGCAGGTATTTACAAGTCAGACAACAGATGTTCGCTTTACTAGGAGTAGACGTCAAGAAGCTGTTCTAAATTTGAAACTTGATGGGTCTGTTCTACCATGTGCGGATGATGTCAAGTTCTTAGGAATTATTTTTTTATTCCAAACTCACATGGTGTAAGCATATTGAAAATTTAAAGTGCAAAGTAAAGAAATCTCTCAATCTTCTGAAAGTGGTCTGGGGCTTTAACTGGGGCGGAGAAAAGAAATCTCTCTCTCTCTCTCTCTCTCTCTCTCTCTCTCTCTCTCTCTCTCTCTCTCTCTCTCTCTCTCTCCAACTATGTTGTTATATACCCATTCATTTCTTAATGTGAGCCCCTTGTTCATGAACCCCTTTTTATACTGCACTGATATGTATCTTTAATGTTGACTAGATATACATAGATATATTAGTAACTGACCAGTAGGTCTATTTCGTCAGGTTATACTACAAAATTCCCATTTGCAGTAGATATCCATATTCTATGAGAAATTCCATCATATTAGCTTTAGATTACCTGTATTGATTAGAAATTAGTAATATTGTAAAGGATTAGTATCCCATAAGTATTTCTAACGAGGTATTTTCCGAAAATTCAGATGAATCATTGACCAATCAAAAGATGTAACATTTACTACCATTTTCTAATTTTTTGATCTGCTAGGTTCAATTTATATAACGTTCGACGTCATATCCAAAGTTCAGAAGGAACGCGGAAGAAAAACATGTTTTTCTTTAATTTCATCATTTGAATAACGAATCAAAGTGATTTTTGCTTTCCACCTAAATTGGAAAGATAGCATTAGCACAAAATTTTTATAATAGTTAATAGAATTTCAATTCTTTTCATTATATAAAAAAAATATTAAGAATATATCTGTCATAATAAAGATGAATTCACCAGTTATCATTCTTTGTGAGAACAAAATTGATTTAAGAGTTATTCATGCTTTAATAACTTAAACATTTCTGTAGGCGTACAGTCAATCGATTTATTAAATATTTGATCCGTACTGTTAACAGCCCCGGAAAAGAGAGAGAGAGAGAGAGAGAGAGAGAGAGAGAGAGAGAGAGAGAGATTGTATTAAAAAAGCATCCCATTTTCTAGCCTCTCTCTCTCTCTCTCTCTCTCTCTCTCTCTCTCTCTCTCTCTCTCTCTCTCCATTTTCATTTCAAACACACAACATAAGCACACGCACACACACACACACACACAGGTACAAACAGAAGCAATAATGGTCATTCAAATCTTTAGCACTTGTTCCATGCTTGATTTTATCATAAAATTCCGAATTTGAAAGACATTTGTAAGTGTTTACATAATAAAAATATGGAATGTTAGTCCATATATATAAAAGTTTAAAACTAAAGAGGTCAACCAGATTGCTTGCAGGAATGTGATCAGACTAGAGACGCTAAAGATGACGTATACAATAAATATGTAAGCTAAGATAACATGCCGTCACCTGTAAGGTTTCATTTTCAATTGTTTATAAACATTAGTCCAAGCTCCCTGCTTGAGACAACTACCCCGACCTATTATTCAAACGGCCTACGTGATCTGTAGCGTGTCTCATTCGATTGTGTGTTCGTATGAAACTATGTCATCTGATGTATGTTCATAGGTTCGAACTACTGTCTGTTCCTTCATAACTTGTAACAGAGATGGTAGACAGGCAGAAGAGAGTTAGCTATCGTCATTAGAAGACCTGTACCTCTTTACCTAAGCTTTATCATGTAGAGGAATAGGATTAGCCATCATCATTGGCAGAAGCGATCAAGCTATCGTCATAGAAGACTTGTACGATCATACCTGATCTCATCATGTAAAACTTCAGAAGAATATACTATTTTTTATACCTTGTGTTTTCTACAAGAACCTCACCGAACCATGAGTTTAACACATTTCGTCGTAAAGATAATACCGACTTCGTAAGTGATCTACAAAACCCCAGACACTCCATTGAAGATGGAAGTGCAATACCAACCGACTTAGCGTATAGATTATCGCTAGTCTAAACTTACCTCATAGGGCGCCTTATCATACAAGGCACAAGTCCTAATATTTGGTGGCCAGCGGACCAGAAGAACTCTACAACGTCCTACGAAGAAAAAACAGAATAATAAATCATGAAGTCAACGACGACGAAAGCAGCAGATTCTTCAAGCAACCTAGTATCATCATTAGTGAGCGACTTCAGAAAACAACAAGATTCGTCAAGCAACTTAGTATCATCGTTAGTGAATAACTTCAAGAAACAAAACCGACGTGTCCTTTTCCTACGGCAACGGAAGCTTCGTCTCTCAATAGAATCATTCAAGAAAACATCGTTAGTGAGCGTTTCCGGCACTGCAAGAAACAAACCGAACGCGTCTGCAGCATCGGATTTTCAAGGGCTCGAATCATCGAAACAACGCGCACGGGGGAAACTGAAGCCAAACCAGGTCGTCCGCTAAATAGAGGAGGGACCAAGGCCTTGTGTCGTTATCGGAACACCGTGATTCCCCACAAAAGCAAGCTAAGTTACAATTTTTTATTCATTTGGAGTAACTTTGAGTGTTTTCCTTTGCAGGTCGAATTTCGTTATTCCTGTGGCTGAAGTACGAGACTTCTTAATCTTACTTTTTTACAGAAATTATCTATATCATTGAGATTTCGCTACTGCGAGTTTTTATCTTTGAGTGTCTGTTTCCAGAAGTTCTACTGAAATATCATAATCATATACTATGTTAATTTTATCATTTGGGTGATTATTAATCCCTTACGTTACAAATCATATTAAACAGTGAATATGCGTTTACGCAGTGGACGTCTGTATTTATACAGATGCATGGATAGGGTCGTTAAGCACCGTAGTGATTAGAAAACACACAAAAAACAAGTGGAACACCCGTACAAATCTAGATAAATTAGAGGTAACACTATTTCGGTCATGACAATAAATGCTCCTTTGCAAAGTCCCGATCGCAGTTTTAGCCTTGAGTTTTTGAGTTATATATAAAATATCGAACCTCAATGACTCAACTTAACTTTAAAAATACGGCTGGATTGCAAGGAATAACATGTCTGTAAAAAACTGTCATCAGGCTAAATGCGCTGACCAGGATCCTCACTTTTCAAATTTTAGCAAAGAATGAAGTACAAACAGTTAAAATTGTAAGCAGTAGTGATAACTTGTCTTATTAGTAATCGACTCAGTTTCCTAATAGTTCATCATTCATTGCTTTATACGTAACCAGCAACATAATGCTAAAAAACACACAATACGTTGCCGATGGTAATAAAGAGAAGGATCCTAATTATTACAAAAAGAAATAGAAACAGTAGCCTTTCAGAATCAAACAAGCAAACTCGGTTACTGTGTCACCTAGTCAAGCGGTCAAGGTTAGTCAAAAACTGCCGAAGTGTTCAAAACATAGCAAATTCCACACAATAAGCGACTCTAGCAGAGTGGGAAAGCGATGTTGGTTCATACCAATATCTTTTTGAATTAAAAGGATTTTTCCTATGAAAAACACGACCGTATAAAGTAATCAGAGCAGGTTTTTCGTTTTTTTTAATACATAAGTTATTATAAGTAGTGGTGGATTAAGCCGACTGTACGCGCCGTAAAAAATTAGAATATCTTGATTTATTTCACGTAATATCTTGTATTTACGGACTCACCGTCTGTTGTTCGAACTTCCCTAATGAGAATCCGGAGGATAAGCGAGCGCTTACAGATACCTCTATAGTTATAAAAAAAAAAATTGATCTGTATCTAGTGTAATTGTAAGATTCATCTAGGGGTATACAAAATATTATCTTACATCCTGCAAAATAAGGCGTGTTTATCAAAGGAAAATCCTATAAACCTTCAAACATATTAAAATCCGTTTGAACAAAAATGAGACAGTTAATCAAATAATAACTTATATAAAGGAACTATACTTTGTCTCATAAATCGTAACATTGTTCAAATGACCCAACAGAATTCTCCCACAACCGCAGTCGCAATTTGCACGCAAAATCTCGAGAAGCATGCACCCTCGAATGTCTTAGTGCGTGTAAAAAGACTTTGCTGGGAAATGAAATTTTAATCCTTCCCGACACTCTGAAATATAACGATTTCCGCGAACAAAGCCCTAAAAGTATACATATCGTGGATACGGAAGTTATAAATATCGCATTTTTTATTGTTGCTAATTTTTAATCACGCCCAACCAGTCGTGGATGAATCTCTCTGATAATCTATCTAAAGTAATATCCGTAAAGTCATTCAAGCAGAGGTGATTCAGCAGAATTTTTTTTTTTATCTTTTACCTGAATACCAGGAAGTTTCTCACGCTGGCGAGTGATCTCTGGAAAAAACGGATGTAATTTAACACAAAATACGGTCTAAGGACAAACATAAAGCTATTTACGTACCTTCGTATAGATTCTCAATGAAATTTTAAAATAGAGATAAATGACGAAGTTGAAAAATGTTAGTAATAGGAGTCATTAGGAAATCAAATAAGCCCATATAATTTTTCCCTCAAATGTCATGCCATAAAAGATCGGACTTGGCGTATCTGCGTAGATTCTGTCGCTTAAACAAGGAAACGACTTCCGATAGTTTCCAGTGCGATGTACCGACGACATCTTATCTCTGTTAGGTTAGAATAAATTTTTTTCACCAACTTGGACTTACTTAAAAGTTTTTTACCTGATACCATTACCTAAGTGATTGTACCTCATACACCGTTTTTTTCAGCACACTCAGGGGACATTATCAATTTTTACGTATGCCTCCGGCTTACGTTGCACCCAATTACAATATAGTGTTGGAGATTTTTAGGGGATACCTACATGCCTATATGGATGATCTTGTAATCTTTTCTAATACCTTAGAAGTACATTCACATAAAGTAGAGCTAGTGCTACAGAGACAAAGACAAATAATCTCAGAGTAAAATATCTAAATGTGAGTTTTTTAAAACCGAACATGTTTATCTAGGTTAAATGTGTCTGGTCAAGGTCTTAAAAGTAGTCCATGGTAAGGTGTCGGCTATTCATAACTTTCCGGTACTTATTAACGTAAAAGGGGGGATACAGCACTTTTGCGCTGTAGTGGGTATTACAATCGTATGTAAATATGTAACTCTTCAATCATGACAGCTCCTTTAACAGATCTTACGAAGAAGAGCGTAGATTTATTATGGTCTGAAAAGCATCAACAGGCGTTCGATATCTTAAAAGCGGAAAATGCAGCTTACCTAACTTAAAAATCCCTGATTTAAATAAGGAATTTTTTTTATTGCAACAGACGCCTCAGACCAATGGGGTTAAGATGGGATACTACTTCAGTAATATGATAAACAGTTCTTCCCTATAGCTTTTTATTCACGTAAACTAAAGCCCTCTGAAAGTAAATATGCAGTAATAGGCAAGGAAGGTATCTTTAACTCACTAGTATATTTTTAAGTTCATAATCTATGGCTATCCTGATAAAGTCCTTACTGAACATGAGTCCTTTACCGAGTTTTTTCAAAGGCTTTAATCACAGTCCAAAAGGAACTCGGTGACAAATGATCATTCAGGTCTTTGGAGCCAAGATAAGATATCTACCTGGGAAAGCAAATATCATAGCTGACGCATATCCCGCAATCCCGCACCATACCGCAAAGAACCATTAATTAGACTAAAAGATATAGAAACATCCGTACCTATTGTTAAAACCAAGTATCTAAACAAGAAAATTCCTTAACCAAGAGATCGCGAGCATTGAATATCTGGGTCGGAGCGCGTAAGAAAACTGTACAAACTGAACAAAGCAAGCGTCAACAGACATAACCCAAACAATAAACACTTCGAAACGGAAACAGGGTCAGCGGCTAAGCAAAAACAATACACACTTCGAGCAGAATCCCTAAAGCAAAAGTATACTTAAGGTATGTGTATCAGAAATGTAATCAAATGTAGTATTATATGTAGGTCTGTGACGAGGAAAACCCGAAGAACACAGCAGATGACTAATGACCAGGTAGTAGTAATAATCTTTTTCATACCAATCGTCATAAACTGGTTGCATTCCGTCATCCAGGGTTCCCTACTATGTCACAGAAAGCCAAATCACTATTTTACTGGCCTACAATGCTTACAGATATAAAAAGCACATAACTAATTGTAACACGTGTCATGAAAACAAGGGATACACTAAGACACCTGTCAGTTTAGGAGCCTATCCTGTGCCAAATCAATCCTTGAAAGAATATACGTAGAATTATTAACAGAATTACGAGTCTGACAGAGGGAATAAACACTTCTTAGTGTTAATAGTTCCTTGACACGTTATATAGAATTAATAGCACTAAAAACAAACACCGCAATTGAGTGCGTTAGGAATATTTATGAGTGCTAAATCAGTAAACATGGAATTCAACACATGATAATCTGACTCGGGTGGTGTAAATCAATAATAATCTCCATAACACGTGGTGTGAATTCCTTTCCATTAAGAAAACCAATAATATATTTTATCACCCAGAGTCAATCGGTTTGGTAGAATAACGGATATTTAATAGGAAGTGTCAATGTCTTACGAGTTACAAACTCGTGAATTGGATTCCGGATCCGACCGGATTATAGCGGTTCTCGCGGTTTTAAATACCTTTATCATTGATATCTTGTATCTATAGAATTGATGCCGCAAGTAGCCTTATACGGTACGTCGCTAGAACACTTTTCCACATATTCAAGCCAACCATTAATTTATCAAATATATATAAAAAAAAAATATATAAATAAATAAATATAAATATAAAAAAATAAAATAAATATGGATACAAGTGGAGTCAATATAATACACTCCGTAAGAAGTCGGAAGGGTTACAAATTATAATAAAAAAGGAATCACGATAATATCAATAAGCAAAACGTAACCATTAAATATCCAAATATATATGCGTAAAGATTTGAACTCTAACTTAACGCTTTAGTAATGACAAATAAGCTAAAAGTTCAAAACACATATCAAAACCTACTGACATATTGTCGTCCCGGTGATTTATATTCGTAGTCAATGAAAAAAAAAAATTAAATAAATAAATAAATAAATAAAAAATAATAATAATAAAATAAATAAAATAAAATAAAAGAGATTTTAAAGTCAGGAAGTCTAGAAGTGAAAATGTTATCTATGAAATAATCCTATATGAATCTTATACAGGGCTAATAATATATATAGAATTTGTATGGAAACTTTTCATATAGTTTGAATAAGGAATATTTATTTTAACATAATGCCAACATGAAACTAATATATTGTTCAATTTTGGTACTGTTGTTTTTTTTTTTCCACCAGACATTCTTCTCATGCGGGTGGAGAATTAAAAACACTAAAATATCATTTGAAAATACTAAAGTCGTATCTCTTACAGCAAGTAACGTAACTCTTAGCTGGCTGAGAGCAATCTCCTGCCAAGTGACGACGTCCATCATTGCCGTATCAGCATTTGTTCCTTTTAACCTCAATAATCTGCTTACACAGGCTTCATCTGTGTGTCGTCTCTGCTTGCAAAAGCAGATTGACTGGAGAAAGGAATGCTTAGCCCGAACTTCTCATGGGCAAGGCAGACATGTCTATCCGTATGCGCAATGCAACTTTAGCTAAGGACTTGCAATCATTTTAAAATTAATGAACAAAATAAGCAAATAGAATTTCTATAACAACAAAATGAATTAATTTTTTTTTTTTTTTTTTCTGAACCTCATAGACAATTAGAGTCAATAATTCAGCTTATGACATGGGTAAACGGACATTTAGAATTATCAAGTTGTGGATAAGAAATATTTACTTGCAACATTAGCCTATTACAATTCAGTACATCACATTCATGGAAAATGTCACATTTTCTTGGAAAACCCAAAGTTTATATAGAAATTAGTTACATAGTGGGTTTTTTCGTTGCATCACTACCTATTAATAATGTTTTAAAAGTTAACCTCAGAGGATGCGCACGAGAAAATTGAATATGAAACTTTTGTTAGGGCACATAGAATCATGATTAATATTCTCTTTGACTCTTATGCTGCCTGGCAATCTTACAAATAGCTCCATTTTCCACTTCTTTGTCTAGTAACTTACTACCAGTAATATCGAATTTTCTTTGAGATTCGTAATGATATCTATTTATTTTTTATAATTCTGGATATTTTTACAAGTCATCATAGACCTGGATAGGTTCACTCATTGTTAATGCCATGGATAAAAAAGTTTGTACAGCGGACTCTTTTGAATTCCGAAATATCAGCGAATTCATGTGGGTTAAGTCTGGTCTAAATGGCTCTCTCCCCTCCCCTGTATTTGGATGTCGTCTGAATTTACTTTGCCCTTGTGACAAGTATAATTTCACTTGCAGGCTGATTAATGGAACCGGTTACAGTATCCTGCAGTACGAGAGTTTCACATAGCAACTTCAAAAAATCGTTCGTCGCAGCGGACGACTACAGTCAAGTAACAACCGCCTACAATGTGAAAGGAATTTCATGGACTTCTTCGACCCGACACCGTATCTCGTCGTTAATCTCGTTTTAATGCGGAACGCTCCAGCGGCTGTCGGAATTCGACTACAAAAAGGGACATACTTCCGACAATTACGACCCGAAGGATATTCAACTCTACTTTGCTGGCGAAGGACTCGTGCTGGGATGATCTATTCATCGCGAACGTAATCGTGTAGCTTAGGATGCGGAGAATAAGTATGAGCGCAAAAATAGAACGTTGGACCCGCCCAGGCAAATTTTCCCTTGTTTTTAACCATTGAAAAAGGCCGTTTCAGTGGCTATAGGTGGTTGTCTGGAACTGTGTAATGGACGAAAAGTGGTTCGAAAGCTAGTTAAATGTGAAGTAGTATAACCTCGGTCATGTATCCTATATATATAAATGATCATAAATAACGGAATCGAAATATATCTTTGCGTGTACGCAATAGGAATCTATTTAAAGTGCACATATATTAATCATAATTATATGAATCCATATACATATGTATAAACAAATCAGGTAGCCTATAATCAATCTGTTACCTTATATCTTACCATTATCTGCAGTTATTTATGAGTTAGTATATGAATTAATGAATCAGATATATAACAGTTAGCATAAACATTACTAATTTTTATCAATTCATATATGAAATTTTTTATCAGTTAAAATATGATTTTTATCATGTTAATCTTCATTCTATGCAATTATCAGAGTACATTAGTATTTTCTGTAGCATAAGTATCTTAAAGAGATGAAGTGAAAAACTGTATCATTATATATCATGTGATCACTATTATTTACCAATATCATTGTTTTATATTTTATTACTTGAATCAATTCATTACACCATGAATTTTTTATTTACTTATATATATATATTCACATAGTGTCTGTATCACACTCCTATAAGTCAAATGCAAGTCAAGTTTGAGTAATATTCAGTAGTTGGTTTTGGTAGCTGACCGAGCTAATGTAAGTGTTTACATAATAAAAATATGGAATGTTAGTCCATATATATAAAAGTTTAAAACTAAAGAGGTCAACCAGATTGCTTGCAGGAATGTGATCAGACTAGAGACGCTAAAGATGACGTATACAATAAATATGTAAGCTAAGATAACATGCCGTCACCTGTAGTCATTCAATTGTTTATAAACATTAGTCCAAGCTCCCTGCTTGAGACAACTACCCCGACCTATTATTCAAACGGCCTACGTGATCTGTAGCGTGTCTCATTCGATTGTGTGTTCGTATGAAACTATGTCATCTGATAGTATGTTCATATGTTCGAACTACTGTCTGTTCCTTCATAACTTGTAACAGAGATGGTAGACAGGCAGAAGAGAGTTAGCTATCGTCATTAGAAGACCTGTACCTCTTTACCTAAGCTTTATCATGTAGAGGAATAGGATTAGCCATCATCATTGGCAGAAGCGATCAAGCTATCGTCATAAAGAACCTTGATACGATCATACCTATCTTTCATCATGTAAAACTTCAGAAGAATATACTATTTTTATACCTTGTGTTTTCTACAAGAACCTCACCGAACCATGAGTTTAACACATCGTCGTAAAGATAATACCGACTTCGTAAGTGATCTACAAAACCCCAGACACTCCATTGAAGATGGAAGTGCAATACCAACCGACTTAGGCGTATAGATTATCGCTAGTCTAACATTACCTCATAGGGCGCCTTATCATACAAGGCACAAGCCCTAATACATTAACAATTATTAAACATCGATGAGTTAAGGTTTCATTTTCACTGTTGGTTTTGTTTAGTTGAACTAAAAATGAGAAAATAACACTGACCAACAGTAGAAATTGTTAATCAAACAAGACTATTAATGTCATCTATCATGAATAAATATAGGTACTGTACATAGCAAAAATGTTCAGGAAATGGGAATGAAAATGTGACCTAGACTTTCATGATTGAAAAGTTATGTAATATATAGATCATTTATTCAGCTTATGGTTTGTGAATGCTACTTTCCTGGGCATTTTTATTTTTTTATTTATGTTTTCATTTTATATTATCGACAAATAAAAGGCTCTTTGCTAAAATATTAGTCTGATAGATTGTTAACATTTGCTCTCAATTTGTGGACTATTAACATCTTGAGCCGTCTCACAACGATAATGATAAAGTGGAATGAGATCAATGACCATAAAAGAACGTACTAAAAGAAGGAAAATTGATAAGCTTTTTAAAACCCGAAAATAAGTATTTGCAGTCATGCATTATGTAATGGGATTCTTCATAATTTAAGAGTCTTGGACATAATTGTCGTGGATTCATTGAATATGATTTTATGAATTATATGAATTATATGAATACATATATATGCTACCTTCTGTAGATAATAAGCTTTATGAAATTTCAATACAATTTGTATACCATTATTCATTCAAACAATGCACCTATTAAATATATATTTATTTACATACATAAAGATTGTGAAAGGATACCCATCAGTTGTGCTGAGATATACTCAATTACAATGGGAAAAATATTTTCGTTGATAATGTTAATAGTAATTCTTCTCTTTCAAGTCATGTTGACTACTGCACCGGAAAAGATAGTCAATGCGCCGCAGAGAGTATAAGGGATAAGCTGAATTAGGTTTCCATGGATTGTAAATTACCACGATAATTATGGTGCCACTGGAGGTAACAAGCTTACGAACACCAGTTTTATGGTTTCCGTCTCCCTCCCCGCTTCCCTTGTAAGAGGATTCACTCCCTGTCATTTTCAATTAATGTGTCACCTCCTGATCTTATTTATGTAAGCCTCTTAAAATGTCGCTAGGATTTATAATACTCTTTGGCCTTTAGGGAGAAAAAAGGAAAGCTTAGAGATTCCGCGTGATGTAAATAAAGGGAAAAAATGAGGAAAGAAGTCTGGGTTTTGATATACACCATAAATACTTCATTCATTTCAGAGGTTTAAAACAAAAAACAACTTAATGAATTCTACCGAAGGAAACAAATTTAATTTTAATATGTGCAAAGCATCTGATCATTACTTAATGTAGTGTCTTGTTAAAAATAAGGAGAAAAACAAATTCAGAGATTGAAGAAAAATTTGTTTGGAAGACAAAAGCTCCCATTTTGGACGTTGCTTAACTATAAAAAGCAATTCTATACACACCACACATATATATATATATATATATATATATATATATATATATATATTATATATATATATATATATCTTTATATATATATATGATATATATATATATATATATATATATAATATTTATATATATATATATATATATATATATATATATATATATATATAAATATATATACATCTATATATATATATATATATATATATATATATATATATATATATATATACATATTCTGGCAATAAAAATGAAATGTAAGGATCATTCACTCATATTTCAGTTAAACATGAAAGGGCAACATCTAATCCATGACGCGTAGGTAATATAATTGCTTTATAATATAGTATATATATATATATAATATATATATATATATATATACATATATATATATATATATATATATATATATACTTCTATATATATATCTATATATACTTTATATATATATATATATATATATATATATATAATAAATATATACATATTCTGGCAATAAAAAGGAAATGTAAGGATCATTCACATCATTTTTCAGTTAAACATGAAAGGGCAACATCTAATCCATGACGCGTAGGTAGTATAATTGCTTTATATATAGTATATATATATATACTATATATATATATATATATATATATATATATATATATATATACATATATATATATATATATATATATATATATATATATATATATATATATATACTGTAAAGGAATATTGATTTATTGAATGTAAAATTGCAGAAAAGGTTGAAAATTGATATTTGCATACAAAAAAATTTGTACACTAGACACAGATGGCAGTAGCGCTTGGCGTAGGCGGTAGTCGCCAAGGATAATGTACCGAAAAATATGATATTTGGTCCATGGATGTCTAGCGTGATCGGGTATATAAAGGCCCAAAACGATGATTTTCGTTGGAGCTGAAACAAACAAGTGATTATAATAGTGTATCAAGTTTTGAGGAATATATGGTAATGTATTGTTTATCCATTTGGACGTTTTCTTGTGTGATGTTACGTTGGTTGCCACTAGCTTTTTGATGTTACAGTGAATTATATGTTGTGTTGATGTAAAGCTTTGTGACTTGGGTATTATACTGTAAAATGCAGTGATTAGTAGTCTTGATGAAGTGCTGTATAGCGAGTCTTTGCTTTTGTGTAAAGCGTCCGTAATTTGTTTAATGTTCTGTTTGTGACTTTAATTTCCTTACTAGTTGTTATTAAAGTACATTTTAAGTTATAGTGAGTTGTCACTGTTTCCTGATATTTCTCCTCGTAAATCCTTACCATAGAGATTTTTTTTTTTTATGTTACAAGGGCCTGTCGAACGAAACCCGAACGTATCCCTACTCAGTTTTTGCTCATTCTATCGAACGAAACTCGAACATATCCATACTCAGTGTTTACTCATTCTGTCGAACGAAACCCGAACGTATCCTTATTAATTGTTGCTTTATTCATGTCGAGCGTATTCGACCATAACTTGACGTATCCCTACTGTTAATTGCTTTTCAGTACTTCCATGTACTTTAGAGAGGGGGGAGAGTTGTATAGTGTTAGTGCTATAATATTTGTCTTGCTGTGTTATTTTGAGCAGGTTATTAAAGATGTTTGATTTGAAAGATTTCATACGTAGTCCTAGTGGTGAAAAGTTAGAAGGTATAACTAAAATAGACTGGATTGTTCTAGCTAGGTACTATAATGTAGAAGTATCAGAATCTGCAAGGAAGCAAGAAATCTCAAATAAAGTAAGTGAGACGCTAATGACTTTAGGCATTTTGTCTGATAAGGAAGGGTTGTTACTAATGAGTTGGGAAGGGCAAGAAACTGATAGCCAGCAAAGCGCAAGTGAGAATAATACAGAGGGTAGTGCAAGTGAAGAGGAAGGTGCCAAAGCCGTACGTGAAAAAACCAAGTCACGCAAGGTTAAACCAAAAAAGTCCAAACTTGTTTATGAAGGGATGAGTGTTGAGCAGATGCAGATTCATTTGCAAATAGTTAGATTGGAGAATGAGAGAGCTGAAAAGGAGAGTGAGAAAGCTATTGAACTAAAGAAGTTAGAAAATGAGATGAGCTGAAAACGGTTAGGAAGGTAGAAGCTGAAGTTGAGCAAAAGAGGATAGAGCTAGAGATGAAGAAACTTGAAGTAGAAGAAAAGTCCAGAGAAATACCAAAATCTTTTAGAATAGACAATGCAGTAAAAAGTGTACCAATTTTTGTTGAAAATGAAGTGGATGCATTTGTTTATAATTTGAGAAAGTAGCAGAACAGCGTGAATGGCCGAGAACGTCATGGAGCACGTTGGTTCAAACCTCCTTTCGAGGAAAGGCTAGGGAAGTATTTGCTGCCTTATCTTTAGATGATTTCTAAGGATTATGAGAGAGTTAAATCTGAAGTTTTGAAAGCTTATGAATGGGTGCCAGAGAGGTATAGAGAGAAGTTCAGAAGCTGGATAAAAAGAGACAGTCGTACTCATATGGAGTATGCACGGGAACAACGCCTGTGGTATGATAGGTGGGTGGGTGCCCGAGAAGTTAATGGTGATTTCGGTAAACTTCAGGAACTTATCTTGCTTGAGCAGTTCAAGGATGGAATTAATCCACTTATTAAAACATATTTGGATGAACGTGATGTAGATAATGTGGATGAAGCCACTAGATTGTCTGATAATTATGCATTGACCCATAAGCTATATAATACTGACGTCATCTCCTAAAATTGGAAGGAGCAGAGTTTGGGAAGAGCAGCAAAATTACAAGGCACAAGGTAAGACTACGAGTTCACAGGTGTCATCTCGTGGAGTCTATAATAAATCCTTTAATAGAGGTGGTAGAGGGGCAAGTCGATATAATTCTGGTCCTAGTGTTAGTGCTGGACAAGCAGGATACAGTGTAAATGATCAGTTTACACCTAGTTACCAAAATATAGGCGAAAATTTTAGAGATTTTGTATGTTTCAGTTGTGGCAAACCAGGACACATCAGTAGGAGTTGTCCACATCGCACAATAAACCGTCCAATTCAAGTGGTAAATAAAGTTAAAGATAAACCTGTACATTTTAAGGATGATCATAAACCTGAAAATACCATTGCATTGTTGAATCAATCACAAGCATGTGGTGACAGAGGTCCTTGTTTGTTTGCTTCTCCCCTTAGGCCAGGTAAGAGGTATTGTAACGATAGTATCGACAGTAATAATATATGTGATGTTGATGAGAATACAGGTTACAAAATAGGTAACAATGTTCAAAATGTTAGTAATGTTGGTTGTATTGAGGATATTGTAAAAGGAAATGGAGTGAGACTACCTGAAGAGAAGTCCACATCCAAAGGTACTGAATTGTATGACCCTTTTATGGGAGATGGTTGGTTACACCTCCCTTGTGTTGAAAAAAGGAAAGTAAGGTGGTTAAGAGATACCGGAGCGGTACAGTCTGTAATGATAAAAAATAATATGTATGACCAGTGGAAGGATACTGGAGAGTATGTACTTCTGCGTGGGTTTGGACCTGAGTTTTCAGCTCCATTAGTAGAAGTAAGGTTAGAAACTCCGTTAATTTCGGGATATGTTAAAATTGCTTTGGTGAGAGAAATCCCAGTGTCAGGAGTAGAGTTAATTCTTGGAAATGATGTATGTGGAGACAAAGTTTTGGTAGCAGTAATCCAATTTTGACAGAAAAACCCTTTAATTCTTCATTTATTACAGAAGTTGAATGTACATTTCCAAACTTATTTCCTGCTTGTGCAGATACTACAAGAAGTAAGAGTGCCGAAGGAAAGGTAAATGATGACGACGGTTTGGATTTACAAAACTTGTTTAAAGATAGTCCGGAAACACTACAAGTAAGTAAAGTCAGTACTCCTTTGCGAATGCTGAAAGTTAATAAGGAAGAATTTGTTAAATCTCAAATTGAAGATGATAATTTGAAGGTAATAAGAGATAATGCCCTTGTTGATATAAATGATATCGAGAAGAAAGGCAAGTGTTACTTTTTAAAGGATGGAATCCTAATGAGGAAGTTCAAGAGTAGAAAATGTTAATGATGTTGTAGAACAAGTGGTCATTCCAAGTAGTTATAGGAATTTTGTTCTAGGTATTGCTCATGACTGTAGTTATTCTGGTCATTTAGGTATAAACAAAACTTATGAGAAATTATTAAGGTATTTTTTTTGGCCTAAGATGCAGAAAGATTGTAGTGAATATTGTAAAAATTTGGTGATTTATGTCAAAAAGTAGGTAAAGCTCAACATGACCCTAAGTTGATGCCATTGCAACCCATTGAAGTTCCAGGAGAACCCTTTGAGAAACTGGTTTTGGATTGTGTAGGACCTCTGCCTAGCTCTAGCAAAGGTACGAGTATTTGCTGACAATTATGTGTAGTGCTACCAGATTTCCAGAGGCTATTCCTTTAAGAACTGTGAGTGCTGATAAGATAATTGAAGCGCTTAACAAGTTCTTCTCGCTGGTTTGGTTTGCCAAAAAGAAGTTCAAACCGACCAAGGAAACCAACTTTACGTCTAGAAAGTTTACCTCATTTTTAGCTTGTCAGAATATTAAGCATTGCTTATCGTCTCCTTATCACCCACAGAGCCAAGGAGTGGTCGAACGATTTCATCGAACCTTCAAAACCATGCTTCGCACGTACTGTTGTGAAAATGAAAAGGAATGGGATGTCTACATACCAATGTTGCTATTTGCCGTTCGTGATAGCGTACATTCATCGTTGGGTTATTCTCCTTTTCAGTTAGTATATGTCCATCAGGTAAGGTCACCCATGGAGGTGATAAAGAATCAGTTGATTTCAGATGAGAAGGAATCTATCACGTTACAAGAAATGAAGGAAAAAAAATAAAGAAAATATGGAAAGTAGCACATGGGAATCTCAAAGTAGTACAAGAAGAGATGAAAAGAAACTACGACAAAAAGGCTGCAAAACGTGAACTCGACATAGGAGATAAGGTTCTAGTGTATCTCCTACAGCTGGTAAGGTTTTTAACCAGAAGTATATAGGACCTTGCACGGTGAAGGAAAAAGTAAGTGATGTTAATTATCGAATTCAATTTCCTACAGGACGGAGGAAAGTTAAAACTTTCCATATTAACAAATTAAAGAAGTATAACGAATCCAGTGGAGTGTTGCCAGGATGATGAAAAAGACGTTGAAGAAGAAATTGAACTTCGATTAAAAAATACAGATTATTTGAGTGATGATGAAAAATTTAGGAAGTTATGTATTCATTTATCTGATGAACAGCAGCATGATTTTAAAGTGCTAATTCAAAACTTTTCAGATCTATTTTCAGACCATCCTAAAAGGATAAAAGGAGTACAACATAAAACAGGTTGAGAGAAGAGACTCAAATAAGTCAGCGTCCATACAGAATGTCGCCGAGCAACAACAACAGTTAAAGACCGAAGTTTGCAATATTTACTGAAACACGGACTAGCATAGGAAAAGCCATAGTGAATGGGCTAGCCCATGTATTCTAGTCGACAAACCTGACGGAAGTGCAAGAATGTGTACAGACTATCGAAAGGTAAATAATGTAACTATAAAAGATTCATATCCTATGCCCAGAGTAGAAGATATAATTGATAATGTAGCAAAGTTTCCTTTTTTAAGTAAAATTGATTTATTGAAAGGATACTATCAAATTGAGTTAGACAAAAAACAGCAGGGATATTGCTGCATTTGTTACACCCCATGGACTTTATAATTATAAGGTAATGCCATTTGGTTTATGTAATGCACCTCTGACATTTCCAACGTCCAGATGAATTATCTTGAAGGATCTCGAAGGTGGTGTATTTGTTTATTTGGATGACATTATCATTGTTGGAGAAACCTGGGAAGATCACATTAAAAAAGTATATGATGTTTTTAAGAGGTTATTAGAATTTAATGTTACGATAAACCTTGCCAAATGTGAATTTGGAAAAACTACTGTTCAATATTTAGGACATGAAATAGGAAGTGGCCAAGTGAACCTGTTGATTGTATATTGAGGTCATAAAAAATTTGACCCTCCCTACATCTAAACGTGGAGTGATGAAATTTTTGGGAACAGTGGGGTATTACAGAAAATTTTGTAAGAACTTTTCAGATGTAGCCTACCCATTAACAGAGTTGCTGAAAAAGGATGTGAAGTTTGTGTGGTCAAAGGAATGTGACGATGCCTTTAATAAACTTAAGCTCATGTTAATGTCTAAGCCAGTGCTGAAATCCCAGACTTTAATCTACCATTCAAGTTACAGGTAGACTCCAGTGAAGTAGGAGCTGGCAGTGTATTATTACAGGAACATAATGGTGTTTTACACCCTGTGTCTTACTTTTCAAAGAAATATAATAGCCACCAGTTAAATTACAGTATTGTTGAAAAAGAAGCTTTAAGTTTAATTTTGAGTTTAATGCACTTTGAGATATACTTGCTTAACAGTAACTTTGAAGTAGATGTATATACTGATAATAACCCTTTAACCTTTATTAATAAATGAAAGCACAACAATAAGAGAATTTTAAGATGGTCTTTATTTTTGCAACCATTCAAACTGAATATTCACCATATAGCAGGCAAAGAAAATGTCATTGCAGATTCTCTCTCTAGATCTGTTGATTACTTAAAGGAAAGTGCTTGTTACCAACGACGTGGCAGTCTCCGATAGTTGCTGAAGGGAAGTAGCTAATGTTTAAGATTGAAAGAGTGAAAATTCAGCATGGACTGAGGAGAGAGCCGCTGAGTTAAAAGGGGGGGAATGTAAAGGAATATTGATTTATTGAATGTAAAATTGCAGAAAAGGTTGAAAATTGATATTTGCATACAAAAAAAATGTGTACACTAGACAACAGATGGCAGTAGCGCTTGGCGTAGGCGGTAGTCGCCAAGGATAATGTACCGAAAATATGATATTTGGTCCATGGATGTCTAGCGTGAGTCGGGTATATAAAGGCCCAAAACGATGATTTTCGTTGGAGCTGAAACAAACAAGTGATTATAATAGTGTATCAAGTTTTGAGGAATATATGGTAATGTATTGTTTATCCATTTGGACGTTTTCTTGTGTGATGTTACGTTGGTTGCCACTAGCTTTTTGATGTTACAGTGAATTATATGTTGTGTTGATGTAAAGCTTTGTGACTTGGGTATTATACTGTAAAATGCAGTGATTAGTAGTCTTGATGAAGTGCTGTATAGCGAGTCTTTGCTTTTGTGTAAAGCGTCCGTAATTTGTTTAATGTTCTGTTTGTGACTTTAATTTCCTTACTAGTTGTTATTAAAGTACATTTTAAGTTATAGTGAGTTGTCACTGTTTCCTGATATATTCTCCTCGTAAATCCTTACCATAGAGATTTTTTTTTTATGTTACAATACTTATATATTATATATCATATTATATATATATATATATATATATATATTATATATATATATAATATGTGTGTGTGTATATATATTATATATATATGTATATATATATATATATATATATATATATATATATATATATATTATATATATATATCATATATATATATATACACACACACATATATATATATATATATATATATATAATATATATATATATATATATATATATATAAGTATTGTAACATAAAAAAAAATCTCTATGGTAACGGATTTACGAGGAGAATATATCATGGAAACAGTGACAACTCACTATCAACTTAAAATGTACTTTAATAACAACTAGTAAGGAAATTAAAGTCACAAACAGAACATTAAACAAATTACGGACGCTTTACACAAAAGCAAAGACTCGCTATACAGCACTTTATATATATATATATATATATATATATTATATATATATATATATATATATATTATATATACATAACATTTAACTATATATATATATATTATATATATATATATATATATATTATATATATATAGTGTGTGTGTGTTTGTGTGTGTGTGTGTGTGTGTGTGGGCGCGCGTATGTGTATGTATATATGAAACATGGAAACAGGAGCTTGAAGAATATATAAATAAAGACAAAATTCACAAAGATAAGAGAACCGATGGAGTTCTACGAGCCCTTTAGATTTCTTGTCCTTTACCAGGCAGACTGAGGAGATATCAAAATAAGTTTACAAGAAAACTCGTATAAATGACAGATGGGGATTACAAAGGAAAAAAAAGAGTGTACCTGGAATCAAAAACCATTGAAGAATTAGTGCACCTATCAAAACAGAGTTAAGAGGTTTTACAAAATATTTGGCCCGACACCTCAGAAGCAGAGACAGCACAATTAAAATATGCAAAGAAAAAAAAATACACAATTTGAGTGACCACAAGAAAATTTTAAAAGATTACAACTCGATAACTCTCCATTAGTAAACAGTAAATATTCTTGCAAGGTGAACATTTTTACAAATAATATTAGATATACGAATACACAGACAATATATATAAGGTAACTAATTTGTAATTACGTTATTGATTTTATCTTTTATGTCATTCTTCAACATTTTACTAATACAGGGGTCCAAATAGTATGTCCCAGGGCTAAGGTTAAAATTAGAAATGGAAGTAGCTGTATAATAGCGGATTCTGATAAATTTCGTGAAGATAAATCTTTCAATCTGGCAATCACTGATATTTCAGTCTAATTTATCATGTGTTGTTCCAATAAAGCCCACAACAAATTTTATAGTGAAAATAACATGGAGAAAGAAACCTCTAAGAACTTTCTTAGCTTGCTGTACGTTAGAGGTTTTGAAACCGCAAAATCATTGTTAAAATTATTTAATGTCAACCTCGTTTTTCCCTATAATAACACGCTAAAAGGAATATTAATAAAAAAAATAGCCCTAAGGAAAACACCAATGTAATATATAAATTTCCATGTTTGGACTGCCCCTCTTTTTATATCTGCCAATTTAACAAGGGTTTAGAAGTACAAATTATACAGCAAAAGTATTCTGTCAAAACTGAGCAAATATCCAATGCTATATATCACTGAGTAAATTGAACTGAAATTTCAGTGATTACCAACCAGATCAAAAGGTTTCTCTTTGTGAAATCTTTTAGAATACACTATTATACAGCTTACTTCCAATTGTAATTTTTACCTTAGCCCTGAGATGTATTATTTGGTACCCTGTATTAGTAAAATATTCTTGAATGATCTAAAAGCTAAAGTCATTGACTTGATTACAAATTAGTTACCATACATATTTTATAAGTATTCGTATGATTAAAACTTTTTGTTTAAATGTTCACCTTGCAAAAATTTTTATTTTTTACAAATTGAAGAGCTATTAAATTGTAATTTTATAAATTTTTCTGGAGGTTAGAAAACTTTTTTGTATAATCTTTTAATTGTCTTGCCTCTGCTTCTGACCTGTTGGGGCTATAATTCAATTGTGTTGGATTCCAGTAACATATTTTTTCCTTTGTAATCCTAATCTGTCACTTATATGAGTTTTCTTTATTTTTATATTTCTTCAGTCTGCTAACTAAAGAACAAGAAGTCTAAAGGCCTTGCAGAACTCCATTCTATGTCTTTCCATCGTGGATTTTGTCTTTATATATATATATATATATATTATATATATATATATATATATATATATATATATATATATATATATATATATATATTGTTACATACTTGGTGGGATTTGCCTAGATGATATTATTATTACTTTAGTGTTTGCCCTAGTGGCCACTAACCCAGAACCACGTATGAAAATAAATGTAACAAATGATAGAATTTACTGTCTGCTTACATTAAAAACAAAGGGAAGGTCACCAGGAAGTCAGTAAATTACTTTAAATTACTTTATTTCACACAGTTCAAACAAGTAGAATAAATCCTGGCTGGTATGCAATTCTAACATAAGTGCAACAATGATCTTACAAACAATTTTACAGTTAACACTAAAATAGAATAAATCCTGGCTAGTATGCAAGCCAGCAAAATAAGTACAACACTTATCTTAAAACCACATTTCCAGTTAGACACTAAAATAGAATAAATCCTGGCTGGTATCCAGTCCATCAAAACAAGTGCAACAAATATCTCACAACAAAGTTACAATTGCTGACTTTCAAAATGTATAAGAATTTTTACACAATGGTGCAATATGGAGGCCCTAGCTCATGCTTATAATCACTATAACTCTTATTCCCAAAAGAACTGCTTATGTGTAGCAAGGATGAGTTAGTAATCTTCTAAGGCAATTTCTCATTGGAATGGCTGGTGGTAGAACACGAGGGACATCATAACATGTCTCGGGAAATATATTTCCCAGATAAGAATTCATATGTAAAAAATTCTCTCACTTGTAATGAGTTATCACAGTGGAGGGATGTTTTACTTTATATCACCGAACAAAGGATTAATTCACCAATAAAATTGATTTAAATGGGAAATCATGCTAGTTTGGAACAAGGGATTATAGTATTTTAGGGGATGAAATCTTGAAAAAGGAATGAGAGGTTTTATTTGCTAATTTCAGACTTACCGGGCAAGCCAGAATTGTAGGTGTACTTCTGCAGCTGAGCTCAGTCCAGTATGTCACCCCTAATATATTAGCGGTGACTTGAAGCCCAGGTTGCTTGTGACCCTAAAAGCACATGTGGCTGTGCCTGAACATAGGACTATGACTCAGAAATGGAACATAGGAGAAAAGTTGTTAGCAGCAGCAGCAGCTAGATTAAGCCAACTTTGTACTGGCACAGGCTCTTGCTTCACAACAGCCCATAAGTGGTGATGGATGAAGGATTCTTCTCTACAACATATCATTCACCTCCAATTTAACCACTGGGCCAGAAGTGAAGTAATTTATAGGGAGATAAAGTGTTATAGAAGCAAGTCCCAGAAAGTAGGAGAGTGTGGGAAGGAAAGCATAAAATTAGAATTAGAAAAAAAGTTTGGGAATCAAAGTTCAATCGGGATGTGATGAATGATGTTAATGCAGTGAATGGATGAAATTTTGCTTATACAGTGGATGACTGTATGCCATTAGGTATTGCTCAATTGAGAGTGGCTGAGGTATTACTCTTCCCAGCCTGCTCATTAAGATACTGGAGAAGAGGAAGAGGGATGGGATAATTAGATGAGGCAGCTGCTGTTCAGATTGAGCAACTGGTGCTAGGTTTGAAGGTTTGGATGAGGTGAGGTTGTATGCAGCTTAGTAGTGTTTCTCTGTCTACAGGTTTCCCTGTAAGAAGTTTGAAGAGAACGATGATTCCTTCGAATGTATGTGTTACTGAGCTTTCACTCACTACTTTTGGAACTCGGTTGGTACTGTCTAAGCTGTCAGAAGGGGAAGGAGAATGTTGTGAGGGGTGGGTATGGGAAGGAGGGCTGTCAACTTAGAGGTGGATGGGGGGTTAGGATTGGAAGGAAGGGAAGAGGAAGGCTCTGTAGCACTTGGCATTGACTTGTCACTGGCTATTTTGTGTAGTGCTGTTTTGACTTTATTCTGAAGTTTCATCCTCGTCATTCCATCATCTTCTTTGGCTTTTGGAATGGGTTGTGAAGATTTTGTGGGAGGTAGAAGATGAGGAGTTGCCTTGATCTTTGAATTTTTTTCAAGTTGAAGCTTGCACGTTTTGTTCCATGAGTAATGCTGAAGAGACCAGTTTGGGCATTTGCTTTCAACTTGGTCTCCTCTTTTGAAAGCATCTAGGCATTGCTTGGTTGGATGAGGTTTGGATACACCACACCTCTCTGTGGCTTTGCAGCTGCTCCAAACTTGTGGCACTTTTAGCATTGAAGTAGCTCTGGAATAAAGACTTCAGTGGGGAATGATTCCCATATACTAGGGGAGACTTGTTTGGGTATTTTTCCTTTGAAGGTGGCGATGACTTTCTTGTAGGGGTACCAGATTTTCCAGTGCATATTTTTTCATCTAGAATATGTTTTAGTTGTAGAATGGTGTCTAGAGGCAGGGTGTTTGGATACCTGCAGATGACTGCTTTCCTGATATTTTCCATTGGGTCTAACAGTCGAAAAACAGTATTCCCTCGAAGAATCTCATCAGTATCTCTGCTCATTGGGATGATGATCATATTATCCACTTAGATGAGGTTAAACAGACATCCTCAGATTTGAATTTTGCTTCTCCAGTTTTGCTATTTCAGCATAGGAGGCTTCGTATTTTAGAAGAGGTGAGGGATTGATTGTAGGAAACTAGTTGGGAAGAAGGATCTTTTCTTGGGCTGGTGTTTTCCTGCAGGCTTTCTTCTTCTTTTGAACAGTGGTCCATCCCTCAGAATAGTAATCATCATCCAACACAGAAGGGGAAGGGCTTGGTATTTCTGTGTTCCCATCACTTGAGTAAGTGTAATTGGAAGTTTGGTCTTCATCAGACATTTCCTGATCTTTTTCTTCACTGGAAAAGGTTCCAGTCGATGTACTTTCTTCTTCAGGGATGGTAAGCGGTTTTCTGGGTTTATGAGTCAATAAAAAAGGCTTGATGACGACGAGTCAGCAAATCCATATCTGCGACAATGATCGGCTGCACGAGGACTTGATGACGATGAGTAGGCGGATCCATGTTCAAACTACAACTGACAAAGGTGTTGCTTGGTCAAAAGCTGAGCTCGGACTACTGAGATTGTGCATTGCTTTCAGTCTTTCAATGGTTGTTAATATTGTATATGGCTTCAAGTCCCAGATGGAGTGAGGGATTATGAAAGACGAGCACCAGTATTCCTGAAGAACAATATTAAGACCAGGAGAAAGAAGCCCACAGGAGTATAGTGTTCTTAGGACAAAAGTATCAAAAACGAATACTGGCTTGCCTATCTCCCCTATGACTAATCTCATGTTTTCCCTTCTCTCAAACATCGATGTTACTACTTACAAAATCTGTATACCATAGGCCCTGGGTCCGTACTCCCTAATGGATAGGAATCCTATCACTATGACAAGAGGCCAAGGAGGAGATGTGATGGCAGCATATATTATTACAGTACACACACACACACACACACACACATATATATATATATATATATATATATATATATATATTATATATATATATATATATATATATATATATATATATATATATATATATATATTTATATATAATATATGATATATATATATGATAATATATATTATATATATTATATATATATATATATAATATATATATATATATATATATATATATATATATATATATATATTATATATATATATATATATATATATGTATATGTAGAACTGAATCACGAAAGTTAGGAACGTGATAAATCCTTAAATAAAGATATATGCCACGAAGGAAAAATAAACGAAGGAGGTCTGCAAGATCTTTCGACGTTAAAAGTCCTTTACTGAGCATATACTCTTTATTTATACATATATATATATATATATATATATATATATATATATATATATATATATATATATATAAATATATATATATGTTACAAGATAAGAGTCTCGTATTTATTTGGTATGCGTGAAACCAAAGCGGTAGGCAACTGGTAAACACTCTATCTCTCTCTCTCTCTCTCTCTCTCTGAACATCGCCGGCACAGCCTTCGCTCCCTCTCTCTCTCTCTCGACTTGCAATCTCTCTCTCTCTCCATTCTAGCAGGTCATACAATATTTATTTAACAATGGAAAGATAATAAATCAAGTCTCACAGACAAACCACTCAGATAAACCCCAGTATGTAAAAGTCTTAATCATTAATTAGTCACACCAATTATCTCTCGTAACATACGGGACTCTCAGTCACCTTGCCAGGACACTTAGTTCCCTGGCCAGAACACTTAGTTCCCTTGCCAGAATCGTCTGTTACAAAGACAGGAGAACACACAATTAAGTATACGCACTTGTAAAGACAAAGTCAATAGACTAAATGAAATATGACATCTATACAAGGTAATAAACAAGCCATCCCTTTGGCTAAAGTAAGTCAACACTTACCCATCTCCAGCCTGGAAAACCACACTAATAATTAATAAAATTTCGCAGAGCTATCCCCAGCATTCTGCCTTTCTCTCACGGACCTCTCTGTAAGTCTCCCCCATAGACTTGGCTAATGATACCATTATCAAAGGAAGAGGCGCACACGTACATATGAATGCACACTTCGTCAACGCCCCACGTAACTGGTTGCAGCCAGTTTTTCAAAGGCACTTGAACGAGATCCCATGAACTGACAAACGTTGACCTGCTTAACTACGAATTTTCATATCATGCCATCCCAGAAATCATTTATCAGCTTTCTCAGGTCGTTGCTTCGGCTCTGTCTCTATGGGAAATCTGCGCATTCCAAAAAGGTCACAGCACATCACATTGGCATATCAAACATATTATTAATTATAACCCCTTACATCTCTCTCTCTCACACACACACACACACACACACACACACACACACACACACACACACACATATATATATATATATATATTATATATATATATATATATATATATATATATATATATATATATATATATATATATATATATATATATATATATATATATATATATATATATATATATATATATATATATATATATATATATATATATCGAACTACAAATGTCCTTTAATATCAAATTTGCTCTACCTCGGAATCAATATATTTTCATATATGCTTAACCGAGGGTGAATTTATAAAGCGATAATAGAATTGGCGATCGACAGGCGCGAACCAGCAACCTCCCAATTCCAGGACTGGCAGTGAAGCCTTAAACCACCCCGACACCGGGGTTTAAGGCTTCACTGCCAGTCCTGGAATTGGGAGGTCGCTGGTTCGCGCCTGTCGATCGCCAATTCTATTATTGCTTAATAAATTTTCCCCATCGGTTAAGCATATATGAAAATATATCAATTCCAAGGTAGAGCGAATTAGATATTAAAGGACATTTGTAATTCGATATGTATATGAATCACGGTAATGTGATAGACTTATATATATATATATATATATATATATATATATATATATAATATATATATTAATATATAATTATATATATATATATAAAGAGTTTTTCTGCTTAAGTGACCCAATACCCGTGCTCGAATTATTTCTCATTAATTTCTTCCTAGTGTGTAATTAGTTCTGCGCATTGCATTGTGTGTCCAATTGTATATTCTCACTTTTTATTGTTGTCAAGCATCAAGTGAGGATCACAAAGGGTAGTGATATCACAAAATATTTGGATCATGACAGGGTGATATGTATCTTTTCTAATCATCAAGTATGGATAAGTATAGAACACTATCATTTTCACCTTGGTTTCTTATTGTTCGTTGCAATGCGAAAAAAAGTTATATAAGAGTTGATAAGGTGGGTAACTCATTTTCTAAGCTTGATTTAGTCTTATTATTTTTCTTCTCTCTCTCTCCCTCTCTCTCTCTCTCTCTCTCTCTCTCTCTCTCTCTCTCCTCCATGTCTCTATTTTCAACCTCCTCTTCGCCTTCATTTTCTTCTTCCGCTTCCTTTTCTTCCCTCGGGGTCAAAACCCCTTACGTGTGAGGGCTATGATAATGATTAAATAAATTAGTCTCTTTTGTCCACTCTCTCTTTTTCTGTTCACTTGCCCTGAACTTCATTTGACTATCCTGCCTATCCCTTTTTCTTCCCATGCATTCTCCATTTTTTTTCCATATCTCCCTCTCACCCTCTCTCGCTTTTTCCGCTTTTTTTTGTGTGTGCTGCACGTGTCTTCATTTTCCAATATGTGCCTCGCTTTCTCTGTTACCTAATTTTCTCCCTCCCTTTCGCTTTGTTGTCCTTTTGCCCTGTACGATGTACTCTCATTCATTTTTCGTTCACAATGACTGTGTTTATATGTCTTTTTCTCATATATTCCTCTCATCTCTCCAATTTTTCTTTCTCGGTTTTATCATTTTGGAAGTTGCTCTAATTTTTCTTCTTCATTTCCTTTAGTCATCTCTCTCTCTCTCTCTCTCTCTCTCTCTCTCTCTCTCTCTCTCTCATTCCATGCTTCCAGTCAATATTCCCCCTCTCTGTGTTCCTTCACTCTTTTCATTAATGGTCTTTAATATCTCCTCCACTCCTCTCAACTTTACACCCTCGGCTCCCTCGAGCTCAGGCTTTTGCTCTTCTGTTGGTCTTCCTCGAGTTTTGCGCTTTTATTCCAAAACTCTTCATCGCACTTTCTTAGCTCGCCCAGTATTTTTACCACCCATTTTTCCCCGCTATCCGTTCGGGGATCTTATTTCTCCCTGGATCTCCACTCTGTTCCTGGTCACAATTCAGCTCGTCTTCCCAATATTCTTGATTTGTCTACATTCTTGTCTGCCTGCTGGCTTTGCTTTCTTCCTTTGTTTGTTTGTTTGTTTCCTTTTTTTATGAATTTGTTTGAACCTTTATCATATATTTATCACAAATTAACCATTGGTCCTGGTGTTGTTTTGACTTTGTTGCATAAACTAGATTCGATTCAAGAATTAATCTCCTTCATTCTGTATATAGTACAAGTGTTCCTTTAATTAAAGTAGGGTAAAAAACCCCATTTCGGCTCAACCTCAACACCCAACCCCAATTCAGCTCACAGGCGATAAACCCCATAAGGTCGCCTTTATCCTAACCTCATTTATGTTGACCATTAACGACTCCACAGGAAAACCACCATATATTTTGCTCTAGTTCAGAAAAGAACCTCAAAATGACTCATGAAGGACTGTTGGGATAGGAGAACCATGGTTTCGCTCGACTCCTTGAAAGTACCCAACCCATTTTGGCTCAAGATATACTCTACGGATGAAAAATCCACAATTTCACGACTCATTGAAAAAAACCAACCCCATTTTGGCTCAAATTATACTCTACGGATAAAAAAATACCATTTCACGACCCCTTCAAAATACCCAACCCCATTTCGGCTCAAGATATACTCTACTGATGAAAATATCACCATTTCACATAAATATGAATGTTAGTGAAGAAATTCTAAGTCCCTTAACCAAACCGAACCTAACCCACTGAGTGAAAAAATTCAAAGTCCCTTAACCTAACCTAACTTAACATAACCTAACCTATTGGCTCAAGATATACTCTACGGATAAAAAAAAAAAAACATTTCACACAAATATGAATATGAGGGAAAAAATCCTAAATCCCTTAGCCTAACCTAACCCAAGTGAAATATCCAACCCCATTTTGGCTCAAGATATACTCTACGGACGAAAAACATCCATTTCCCATATATATGAATATGAGAGAAAAAATTCAAAGTCCCTTAACCTAACCTAACCCACATGAGTATATGAAAAATATGAATATGAGGAAGAAATCAGTGTAAAGACTGCAGTTGCATGAATTATCTGGCTGTATCTACTGTACGGACTTGCGAAGGACATTGGGGTTTCCTTACAAACTGATACAACTCTCTTATCCTTATTTATCTTTGCATTTCTTACTAATTTGTCCACCATTCTACAGAGTTCTATATACCTGTTTGCTTCTTGTGACGTTGGGTATGGGTTCACTGATTTGTGCAATCTGTCTCTTTCTCTTATTTTATTTGAATTTTCTCTGTTAACCACTTAGGCTGAGAGTTGCTTTTTTGATAGTATTTACTTTAATGGTATACATCTAGGGTGTTTTATTGTGTATTCTTCTAGAAATGCTTCCCAGTACTTATCTACGCCAGTGTTCTCGTCCTACTCTAGATTTTTAACATACTCCTTCAGCTTTTTTAGGTCATGTCAACAGTGGGCTAATCTCATTAATATCTTCTTCCTTTTTTATGTTGAATATTGATTTGAAATGTAATAATTTTATGAAGGGAGGGAGTGAGCTTGAATATAGAGAAAAACAGACAGACAGGTTTCCTGATTGACATGCAGAGAGATGTCAATATATTTATATATAATTATATATACATGTATGTATTTTATTTATATACGTATATAGATTTATATGTATAAAGCTGGATATATAAATATATATATATATATATATATATATATATATATATATATATACATATATATATATATATATATATATATATATATATATGATATATATATATATTATATATATATATATATATATATTATATATATATATTTATATCCAGCTTTATACATATAAATCTATATACATATATATATAAAATACATACATGTATATATATTTATATATAAATATATTGACATCTCTCTGCATGTCAATCAGGAAACCTGTCTGTCTGTTTTTCTCTATATTCAAGCTCTCTCCCTCCCTTCATAGAATTATTACATTTCAAATCAATAGTCAACATAAAAACGAGAAGAAGATATAAATATATAGATATTGTGACGAAGTGCCAAGTATCTGGTTATTACACTTATCAATTATTAATTGTTACCTCACAACAGCCAGACACCTGAACCCTCTTCACAGGTACTAAACGACGGTATACCCTAAAGGCAACAGTGATCCCTTAAACAACTTGCCAGTATTGCAGAAAATCAGACTAAGTTCATCAAAACAGGTGTGAGGTAATTCTATATGTAATTAAATTAATTACAGGGCATCACTCCATCAACAACTTTAAAAGTCTAAGTATTTCCCTGATTTCAAAAGTCTAAGTACTTCCCTGGTTCTAACTCACTTCAAGTAAATTGAAGGAAAACAGCTCAATTATCACTCTATGTTTCTACCTAAGCAAATCATATTTCTTTTGTACCCTTACACCTAATAATAAAACAAATAAATCAATATTTTTTTTTTTTTTGTATTTGCGTTCATGGCTATGCACAAACTCACTCCTATATCAAATATACAATGCAATCCAACAAAACACCACAAACACTTGCCAAACTCCTGAAGTTTGCAATCTGACAAGCAGCTTGTCATACTGGCTCAGATCCCACAATTATTTAACTCGATAAGCAGCTTATCAAGTGATGAAAATAACATGAACAGTATAGCATGTAACAGACTTTAATAATGAAAATAAACTTTACCGTGCAAAGTTTGAACGCCAGAATGACCAGGACTCGAACCTCACTTCCCTTCTAAACTTTCAAACCCCGCCTCCTAGTTATTATTCTCGTTTCCACAAAAGAAAATAATTTTTATTCTAATTCACCTAGTTCAAACGAAATAAATTATATTTCTTTTATACCCTTACACTTAATAATAAAACAACAAATAGATCAATAATTTTATTCTTTTGCATTGGCGTTCATGGCTATGCAGAGTGAAAGAAAGGACTATGAAAAATTATGAAGTTTATAAACCTAATTTCAGCGAAACCAATAATCTAGAATCGAGCATATCTTTGATATAATCATCCTTGGCAGACTCTGATCTCCATCTCCCATGTCTCTTGAATAATCTATCTGAAACCCCAGAATTTGCACAAACTGTGGCACCACCCGCTCTTAAACTGTGTAAACCAAATTTTGATATATCTGATACAAATGATTGAAAAGCTTCAATAAACAATTCCCGCATTCTCGAATACGTCAGTGGTCTGTTTCCCTTTCTTAGCTGATAACCCGACTTTGTTTTACTCATGTTTCTGAAAATAAATTCCGAACTTTCATTGGACAACTACGTACTGACCATCTCTATAAATATCTGTCTTGCTTTTCTCAATGAAAATAGACATATGAGTTTGTTCAAAACTAACATGCACAAATGGTTCTTTGGCTATAAATATTTCCACTTTCATAAAGTTTTGAAAACATTTGTCTCAACATATCTACATTTACAGGCTCTTTTTTCGTTACAGGGACTGATAAACGTCTTTATCCTGCCTCAAAAACATTTTTAACCAGCTCTGAATCTGTTGGCGATGAAATTCCAGTTAAAGAATGCACCCAACGAATTCCATAAAATGCAGAAGATAACGCACTCACAGAACTTCCTTTCTGAATTAAACTTGCCAGATAAACACAAAACACCCAGGGTTTCACAGTTGATTTTTTATCAATGCCATTTTTATCCAACCAGGTCTCCCATTTCATATAGCTGCGGTAATACCCTTTAGTTGTCGAACTTACTCGACATTCTCTTAATAGTTCTGGAATTCTGTCTACCATTTCTTTTACAGATCCTGGAAGAATGGGTACCTCATTTCCATATGCCTGCCAAAACACATGTAAAAATAAAACACTGTTAATATCGAAAATCAACTTTCAAACATAACATAGAAAAGTTTAAATCAACATTACCAAACATTGACTCATAGCTTTTACCACAAATATAAAAGTCTTTCTGTGTTGGTAAATAAACAACATCTTTAACAAAACAGCCAAAACTAGTTCCATCTGGTCATAACATAGGCCAAAAACTAGCAGATTTCCACAAAGGAACTACTAATGCGCCAAAAGTTTTATCTTCTTTCATTTTGGCTAAAACTCTACAAACTAGATAAATGGGAGGAGAAAACCAGCCATTTACATTTTCCCAACTCTCCGTTAAAGCGTCAATTCCTGAACATTTCATATTCCAATGCCTTGAATAAAACTTATCTAATTTGTGATTACTAACACATGCAAACCAGTCAATTCTATATGGTCCCCATGAATCACTGATGTAGTTGAAAATCTGAACAGACACACCCCAATCATCAATGTCTCTAAGTTGACTGATAAAATCTGCTTTTTCATTAAGAGACCTTGGAATCCATTCCATTTTCAAATGAATGCCGTTAACTAAACAATGCCTGTAAATAGTCAGAGCAACCTTTTGCAAATCTTTCTTTATGCTTCCCTTACAAATGATGCTATCTACATTTTTATTGTTGGTAAACCACTTAACTCTTTTCCCTCCGATTTCGTGATTTAAGGAAATCAAAACTCTCTGAACAGCAACCAACTCTCGCCAAGTTGAGCTTTCTACCATCTCCACGGAACTCCACATTCCGTGAGAAATTCCATGCCTACAGTCAACAACATAACCTCCAAAAGCATGGCCACTAGCATCCGAGTACACCAGCTTAACACAAGAAGGCTGACTCATTAACTTTCTGATATTAATAGCTTCAACATTATCTAACCAAAACTGGATCTGCCTACAACTTTCATGAGATAGAATTATTAAATCATTCCACGATTTTGCACTCGAAATATCAATGGTCAAACTTCTGGTCATCAACTGACTAACAGACCCCACTACAATTGACAGTGAAATTATCTGGCCTACAAAACTAGCCACTTTTCTAACCAACACTTTCTTAGGTTTAACAATCTCTGCCATGATTTCAGTACCTGTCTCCCGGACATTCCTTAATCTCCTTTCAGGAACTTTAAAAACAAACCTTACGGTATCAATATAAATTCCTAACCACTCCAATGTCTGCACAGGAAACCACACTGATTTACGTTCGTTAACAATAAAACCACTTAGACATAAATCTTTTCGAACACACTCTGAAACTGACCTAGTTGATTGCAAGTCATCCCCAATACTGATACAGTTATCCAAATACATTATAACACACTTGCCCTCTCCCATCCACTTCTTAATTACTGGCCTAGTAACCTTTGCAAAAACATATGGAGCCGATTTCAAGCCAAAAGGAAGAACCAAAAATATGAAAAATTTTTGTTCATCATTAATAATCCATGAAAATACCAAGAATTTTGTATGGGGATAAAACATTTCAATATGGTGATAAGCAAAATGCAAATCAAAATTGAACATAAACGAATTACTTTCAAGATAAACTAGTGCCGTTCTAATGTCCTCATACTTCACACTGTGTTTTAGAACATGCAAGTTAACACATCTCAAATCTAAAATGAGCCTCTTTGTTATTTGCTTGCACAGAGACTGTAAGCGGATTGACAATGTAAGGGGCTTGAGTACATTGTTCGATAAGACCTTCATTTAACAATTCTGTTATTGCACTATCAACAAAAACTCTATGTAATAATGAAGACTGGTTATTTTTGTGAAAATTCTTACTAGGCATACTGTAAAAAGGAATTTTATACCCATTTTTTATAATATCTAAAACATTATCATAAGCACCAATTTTTTCCCAAAATTTTACATTAGATCCAGTCTATCTTTAATGTTTTGAGACCTAAAACTTTGACCTTCAAATTCATAAGTGTCAATTATATGATACTCATCTTTAACAAGTTTAGAAGCATCAGACTGCACTCTGCTTTTTCTCTGACTGTCCTCCGATACCAGAATGGATCTTGACCTAATGGAGAGGGGGCATTAACGTTGGAAGTGGGTAAAATCCCCGCAGACGAAGCACCCACCGAATCGAAAGGGAGAACTTCTGGACCGTTGTTTAAGTTGTGCCGCAACTCGAGGGACATAAGGAATAACGGGAGTTTGTGCTACATAGCCAAATCAATTGAGCTATAAATATTATGTCCCCCAATTTCAACAAAAAGATCTGGTATGCACGCGACTGGGTAGCGGTCAGGGATCGTCTTTTCATTTAAACATCTAAAATCGACACATACACGGACAGAACCGTCTTTCTTAGGCCCCGCTAACAAGGGAAAGTTATACAGAGACACGCTAGGTCTAATGATTCTTTCTTCTTCCCATCTATTAACCTCTTTCTCTACCTGTTCTCTGATTTTGAAAGGTATGCGATATGCAGGAATATAAATAGGTTTTGTGCCACTCTCTAAATTTGCCTTATGCTCTAACACATTAGTCAACCCCAATTTATCACCTTGTAAGGCTACTGTATCCCCAAATTCTGCCAAGAGCCCGCTTGTCGCTTCAATGTGTTCGCTATAATCTGCATTAGCTAAATGTTCTCTAAATATTCGGTTCCTTGATTGCATTTCTGCCTCCGAAAACTCAGGTTTCCCCTCTACGATAGCCACTGAACCACTATCACAACTCCAATCTTGGAAATCCAGTATATATGTATTCTTCTGGTATCTCCTAACTGTATCATTATAGTTTAGCAACTCTAACCACGTAAACCCTTCCTTGGATACACTGTTCACCGATGCCATGCTAACAACCCCTCTAAGCTTTTCGCTATTTTCAATAACACACACATCTGTGGGTTTTCTCATTTCCTTCAATTTAACTTTTACCATAGTCTTCGAACCAGGTAGTAACATAATATCTTCGGATAAAACACCTCTATATTTGTGGTTAGTACCTCCCCTTTCCACCGCCCCATACACATTACTCCCTTCAGTATCATCCCCAGCATTGTTAGTATCAAAAATATCATCAATATTAGTATCAACATCACCATCCAAAGTATCATCACCACCATTGTTATCACTGTGAACTCTGATAGAACCCCCGTAATCATTTCCCATATTAGCAACATGGGTTTTAATATTACCTTTCTCCATAACACTCGTATCACCGCCATTAATATCACCGAGCACATCTCCTCTTTCAAAAACCTCCATGTCCTCCATTCTATTCACGTCCTCATAAGGCAGAAAAACACCAGGTATGCCGACTGTTATCCCATTAACACCCACATGGATCGAAATCTTGTGTCTTCTACAAGCCGGATGACCCAGCAAAAGTCTGTTGCCCAACGCAATTCCTTTCATTACCAAAAATGGTTCTGTTAGCACTCTGTCACTGAGAGTAAACTGTATTTGAACACAACCCAGGGTATTTAATCTATGGGCTTGCCCATCACACACCGTCTCTGTTGAGGGTTGCAAAGGGTAATTGGAAAACATGGATTGATACAAATTATAGTCCATTAGATTTATTGATGCCCCTGAGTCTATAAATATCGGGATATCCACATCCCCTACTGTTCCATAGACTATAGACCTGGGCTCTGGGGCGTCCCCTACGAGACCACAATGGCTTGTACCAATCAACTGTAACCTTTTTGTTGATCGGGCTTCCAAAAATTTTGCCGATCCCTTTGCCCTCTGGTTTGACCTGCCTGGGAAGTTCTCACATTATAATTACCAGAACCTTGAGGTGTAGGATTCGCATCTCCCCGTATCTGAGACGGACAAGACTGCCAATAATGATCAATACTCTTACACATTCCACAATATTTAACCCTACACAATTTCTTTGGATGGCCTGGCTTATTGCAATTGAAACAGTGCAACTGCTGTTGCTTTTGATCGATCGATTTTTTGTTATGTTCAACTTTTGCGCATGGACGGGGAGGAGAAAATTCTGTGTCCCTTTGCACTCTATCCCTCGGGCCTGTTCCATTAAAAATTGTGCTATCTACAGTGGGACATTTAGGCATATGTTTCTCAATTTGGGCATAAAGTAATTCTTTGTCTAAAGTAGGTTCAATCTTTTCATCAAAGCTATTCACTATTGCATCCGGTACATCGTGCAAGAGCAGGGAAAAGTAGATCAGTTTATGAATGTTATCAAGAGAGACATTACTCCCTGTAGCCCATTCAGATGTTTTAAATTTTCCTACCTAATCTGTCACTGCGTCAAAAAGTTTTGAACTATGTTCTACGAGGTTATTAGTTCCCCTACATAGTTTATAAAGACCCCGAAGGTCCCTCACCATATCTCCGTGTTCCTTTGAGCCATAAGCTGTTTTCAAAAAAGCTTGCAAATCCGTCCAGGTACAACATTTTGTAAATTGGAAACTCCTGCAACGGTGGGAGAGGTCTCCCCTATTGAAATCTAGCAAAGCTTTCGCCTCTCTAAATGCCTCTATATTGTACGATATATTCTTTCCCACTAAATAAATATTCATTCCTTCAATAAAAATTTCGACAGGTTGTGATAGAACGCCATCTACCATCCCTCTGAATGGACTCACGCCCACACTCACGTTCGTTACGTGATGTAGTAGCGTTGTGGTACTCTTAGTATCTGCCATCTTTCTCTGTTTCTGGAAGCTCTTTTGTTCTAGAAGATTCCCCGATCTCAATAACATCAATGTATTTATATACAAAAAATCCAATCCAGAAAAATTAATACAAATTTTCCCCCAATAAGGGATAACAAAAGGCAAACGCGCCCCACGCCCAGTATATCATCCCACGAAAGCAACAACAAGAAAAAAAAATAGGGAGGGGATAGAAAAAGAAAAAAAAATGCAAAACGCTTACTAAGCGATCCACCCCGGCGACACCAAGCTTTGAAGCTCACACACACCAACTCTCGCCTCTCTCTCTCAGGGCATGACTCGCAACAAAAAACTCCGCTCCCGTAAATTCGCTACAAATAAACAAAAGGAACATAAACAAAAACAAAAAACAAAAAAAGGTAAAAAAAATAAAATATAAAAAGGAGAAAATAAGAAAGAAAGCTTGAAAAATACACTCACATCTTCATATGACTAGAAACTGAATTTGTGTATGCACTGCAAATATGTGTGAACTATTTACCACACTTGTGAAACACTTTAATACGCCAAAAATTAAACTTTTCCCCTTCACGTTTTAAAACACTGGAATTCAAGAGTCCCAAGATGGCTGACACTGACTTAGCCCGAGAGACGAACAGCTTCTCACTATCCAGCCCATTGAATCAGCAAAAAGAGCCCCGAGTTGCCTGTGACATGATTATAACCCCTTTTCCTACCAAAAAAAACATCTATATCTAACTGGTCACCAGTCTCTTCGTTAGTGTACCTACAGCTTATAAAATATATAAAAAGCCTCTTAAACCGCCTGCCACCACTCTTAACCCCCTTTTAATAAAACTACACAAATTGGAAACACTTACCTGTTGTCAATGGTGCCCTCTGTCTGCAACCATGTCGTTAGGCTATTAAGATCTCGTAAGTATAAAAATATACTATTTATTACCCAAAGCAGTTGAATATAGAATAGAACAAACTGATTAACAAGTCATAATGACAAAAACCCAAATCTGCCCATAAAGAAAACTAGTAAGTTAACTTTCTACCCTCCTGACTAAGAATTCACTCCCATACCCCAAATGTCAATAAGTTCATTATATTAGTCAGGTTAGAGAATCCTGTCTCTAGTACCATGGAATATAAGCCATCAGTAATAAAGATAACAATGGATAAAAGATACACTTCACACATCACTCTCTTTTCAAAGTAATTAAGTAAAGCGTGTATTTCACACTTCTCTCTCTTTTCAAAGGTAACGGTTTTCTACGTCTTACAAAATATGTGTCATACCTTTACGATGGGGGTTTTCTCTTCTGACACCTGACGTGTACCAACTGACCTCTTTGTTCTCACCAAAAAGAATGCGACTCTCTCAAATGCCCTGGTCTATTAGACCTGTAACATCCGTACAAACGAATGTACATACTTGACGACAAGACGAGCGATCTCTCGCTTACAACGCTTATGTACCCAAATTCCTTCACTCAAGTAAGCTGCCCTTACAGTTCAGCCTGTCTCCAAGCGAGACATGATATGTGATTCACTAATATTACACACTTATAATATATATATATATATATATATATATATATATATATATATATATATATATATATATATATATATATATATATATATATGTACATATATTATTGTTGTTATTATTATTATTATTATTATTATTATTAATATTATTATTATTATTATATGCTGCTGCTTTAATAATGGATATATCTTCTCCTTGACTGTATA
>NC_061089.1:10407081-10409581 GCF_015104395.2 Macrobrachium nipponense
AAAGAATGTACTTCAATAAAATAAATTCTATATTTCAGAAAAGAAGATACGTAACTGGGTGAGCAGAGTAATTAGAGTGGATCTGATAAAAAAATTTATTACATCGTAGGATCAGCAAAAGTCACTGAAGTGTCTATGACACCCTAGGGTCAAGACAGATGGTTCGGTCACCTAATGAGGAAGGGAGAAGATGAACATGTTACATTGAAATGGAAGAGCTGGAGACATAGTGATGAGGAAGGCTTAAGAGATAGAGTGATTGTACTCGGGATTGACATCGGAGGCAGAGGTTCAGACGAAGGAAGAACACAAGACTGGAAAAGGATCATTAAAAACAACGACGCTGGCTAGAGATCGAACTAAGAAGAGGAAGAAAAAGATGTCCCAATCCTTCGTCATTATTCACAAACACGGTACGTGAAAAAGAAATAAAATCATTCGCAGGTGACACAGTATTTGCATAGATTTTACTTCAAACTGTAAAAAGGCTGAGTAAGTTAAAGAGATAAGCGCTAATAATTGAAATCAAGGACATGACAGCTAATAATTGAAATCAAGGACATGACAGTTTTCTACCGTGAATAATCAGAATCAGAGGTCCTTATGGAATGGTGATCAGTCATGAGTATAAAATCCTTCCGCCATTTGAAGAAAATACTACAGAGTCCTGATTTTATTTGTTTATTATATTTATTTATTTAAACCTACTGAGTCAAGATTATTACAATCTTACCTTTTTTCCTTCGCGTTGTATACCAGTCTCCTAAAACAGTGTATTTATTAATGCTAAAGTATTCTTCTTTGCCGCATGAACCCTATCCTGATAATATTAAAAGTCGGTAACATTTTATTTGAAGCATGTTCATCTTAGTAAAAATTCTGTATTCTAAATCAATATTGCATTTTGGTTAAATTATTGTACCTACATTTTATAATATATCACGGTTTAACAATGAAAATTGTATTATCTACACGTTTTTTCTTGGTCAACGATATATTTCCATTGAATATGGACATTCCACTATAATAGAGGGAGCGCTATTTTTCTGATTTAATTGGTAAACTGCAATCTTTTAACTATTTAAGATTTCTTCTTCTCTGGTGCCATCTCTTGTGCAATATCATCTATCATTGTGAAGATCCGTGGACAAATTATTTCTGAATGTCGATACATGCATTTACTCTTATGATTGACTTTTTATAATGATAAATAGTGAACAAATTCACTGGTATTTATGACCAAACACTGTTGCTAGAATCTTATTAATTTTGCGCAAAAACGTTTTCTCTCAAATGTGATTTCGAATGCAACGGTTTAGTTGTTATGTACCTGAACATTCAACTAATCGTGCTCTGATGGTTATATGATTATCAAGTACTAAGTGGCGAAGTAGAAGAAACTACCCAATCCGAGTCAACTCTGCTAAAGTTTATAAAAGCATAGTAATTTGAACACATGACCAATGGTGAATACCTACATTATAGACTAATTTTGATGTAACTGAAGTCTCCAATGAAGAATATACTCTTATGTAATTACACATTAGCTGATAAGAAAAAGTTCAGGAAATGCATCAGAAGAAGAACAACTGTCTAGAATGAGTGGCAGGAAAGGAATGAACAAGCAATACTGACTGCATAAGACCAATTCACAAACTGGTCAGATAGGTAATAGTTTTCTGTTCAAACTGCTCTTAGCAAAGTGTGACAGCGCAGTAGTATAACAGTAACGGATAAGCAATGGATATTCGAACAATAGATTTACATGAGTGCTTGTTACGTCAAGCAATTTACTTCTCCCCCAAGATATTGTGTAACAGAATACAAGCACAAAGAGCAAAGAAAGAAATGGTTCCCTGGGTATATAAATGTGTTCTAGTAATAAAAGCTCCCATTAAAAGCATTTGGATTTTGCTGGAAATTGTCAATAAATAGCTTTTTGTCGTTACCATTGCCCTGTGTCAGTTAAAAACATTCAAACTTGCTTTGTAAGTCATAAGCACTTCTTTTGCTCTTCCCTTTATTTTGTTTTTACACGAGTCTGTTTGTAAATATATGTTAAAGTATAGAAAATTATTTTATTTACAGACCCGAATATTCTCTCTCTCTCTCTCTCTCTCTCTCTCTCTCTCTCTCTCTCTCTCTCTCTCTCTCTCTCTCTCTCTCTCTCTCTCTCTCTCTCTCAGGAATTCTTATCCCGTTAAGAGCATGAATATTTCCTTAGTTAAGCATAACTGCCATGCAAGGATCGCCATCAAGCCTCATCTTCGGTGTAGTTTAATTCGTAGAGGACGCCGAGAGGTCCAACCCAAGAGGGATGATGAGGCCTGTTGGCGAAGTCAATCTACGTACAAGCCTGATCCAAGATGATTCCACTCGCCCACCAACCTCCCACAATCAACCGACCTCTTTTTGGCGCCGTTGCACGTGGGTAGGGAACTGGATCTGAATTTGTATGCCAGCAGAATTTTCAATTTCCATTTGCATTCGTGCGGGGATG
>NC_061089.1:10412081-10432081 GCF_015104395.2 Macrobrachium nipponense
GTGGGTAAGAGAGAGAGAGAGAGAGAGAGAGAGAGAGAGAGAGAGAGAGAGAGCGAGAGGGGAGAGAGGAGAGAGAGAGAGAGAGAGAGAGAGAGAGAGAAACAAACAAGCAAATTATGCGATAAACAAAGGTACAGAGGTGGTTTGGTTATTGAGTGTTGGAGATTGCTGTTTCATATGGAGGGACACTAAAAAGGGAAGTGAATAGCTGTTTTTTGTTTGTCCGAGTATTTCAAAATCAATGTAATGTATATGATTGTGACAGGATATGGCATGAAGTCTAATGGCGCTATTTTCTTTTTTTGCTTAAAGGTAAGCCTGCACGATCGCTGACACCATTATGAAAGTCGATGCGCACCTTAAGTAGGCGTTCGGGATGTACCAAACGCCTACTTAAGGTGCTCTTAATTTATTAGGTCTTTTGTGTCTCCTATTTTGTGAATTAATATAACGATAAAGTTCTTCGAAGATGTAGGTATAGAGTATTCTTGCAAGCATTATGTGTAAAATTCAGGGAGTTTTACTATTATGAAATTTCATCTATCTATTATTAAATCAATTGTTTGGCCATCTTCTCCTGCTGCTTTGTTTCTTTTCATACTTTTGGTACCGCCTCAGGTGCTTCATTATTTCTATTGACAAAGTTATTTCCCATATCGCTATTGTATGAACATCCCCAGCAATTTTTATCACCCCTTCTCTTTTGTGATAATATTTCCATTTTCATCCTTTAAAGCAAATATCTGTTGGCGCCCTGTTTGTTCCAAGTCTTCTTTTCATCAACTTGATGCTTCTTTAGTGTTTCCTCAATTTTGGTCTGATTGTGTTTACGAATGTCTTGGGTTTTTAGTTTGTTTATTGTTTTGGATAGTTCTGCTAGTTTTATTTCATCTCTCTTGGATTTTACCTTCATTTCCAATTGTTTATTTATTAAGTTTTTGGCGTTTTCTGATAGTTTCCCTTGATCTTGTTTAAGAACTTTTCCTCCTATCTCTTGTGCTGATTCCAATACAAATTTTGTTAAGTTACTTTCAATATCTTCTTTATTTGATTCCATTTCATCATAAAGCTGGGAGTATCTATTTTGTATTGCTAAACTAAACCTATCATATATATATATATATATATATATATATATATATATATATATATATATATATATATATAGTGTGTGTGTGTGTGTGTGTGTGTGTGTGTTATCATAACGGCAGACTTAAATCATGGTAAAAATTTACATTATTCATCCATGAAGATGAAAAAAATCGGGAAGTATTTTTCGAGGTAAGCCTATTATGCACATTGTCCTGTTATTCACGAACTTTAAAAATTCATGGTTTAATGATGAGAAGTGATTATGACTGTCCCTTTTCATTATTTGTGGTTGCGGGAGCTAAATTTGAAAAAAAAGTAAAGTTGCCTAACTTTAGAGTAAGAAGGCTGATTGACCTTTGATTCAAGTACTATTCTATTAGCGACCTATGAGTTGTCAACTAACAATTGTCAAAGACACTGCAATTAATAGTAATCAACCTCTCCACCTACATTTAGTCTCTGTTTGTTGGGTGCTTAAACTATATAATTAATTCTAAATATATAGTTACCAGGTAGACGTGAAAATACAAAATTCTAAATATATAGTTACCAGGTAGACGTGAAAGATGTTTTACCTCGTAAACATCTTTCTGGTATCTTATCAACGCATAGTTAAGAGAAATACTATAAAATAACAAGCAAGAACGAGAAGAAACTCGTAAAAAGTAAAGAAATCTTTTATTTCGTATAGTGAAACTTATTAGTGACAGAGTCACTCGTGGTTTTAGCCTTAATGATTAGACTTCCCCCGAGGGCTGCGTCTGATTAGAAGCTCAATGTAGATTATTACAATAGGAAGCCGGGCTATTTATGAAGATGGGAATGGAAATTCAAGAGGAAATCCCATTCTCTTGTCTTTTTTTATTTCTCACCCTCTTTCTTCCCCGGCCTCTCTCTTCTCCCACCCCCCCTCCCCATTTTTTTTTCTTTTTGTCCTTTAAATGTATTCCCTCGAGGGTGAGGATGAGAGATGACGACTACCAATAAGAGGCTTGGAAAAGATCTCTGAATTCATATTAGATCGACTTAATTGGACTGGAACTCTTCGTCTTTCTTGGATTTATTCCGTTTCCATTTTAGCTGCTTAGACACCATACTGGTAAAATGGTCATCTCATTTCAATGACGCGCCAATAAAGTGTACTTATATCCTAGGATTGTTTATTAGCGTCAGTCAGTTTCTGAAGCACATTACTGTTGCAATACATCGGAAACAAAGATGCGCAAGTTCTAATGCGCCATGCGCCTTTAATTAAACTGTTGTTTCCTGCCTCATGGAATCTAACTGCGATTCCATTTATATTGTTCTTCAAGAATTCTAGGCAACGCTTCCATTGTTAATTGCATAATGAATGCAGGGAGCAAATTGTTTTAACTGGGGAAGAGAAGATGAAATTAATTTCCACAAAGTTAGTGGGAGAGGCTATGAGGGGTAATAATTACACGCATGCTTACGAAGAAGGAATTTTCAATTGCCTATGAAGACTCAGGTGTTGAAAATTACCTTCGTAAAACAAATGAATTTCTTTTTCATTTAGCTAATGCCTTGGGTGTTCATGCTCAGTTATTTACGATGAACTCTATTCTAGGTGATAAACAGAAACAAATTGGCGATTTATTAACATTTTCAAATGGCAACTTATGCATTAAAGCTAATATTAATTAATGATCTGAAAGAATCAGTGTACGATTTAAATAAACATTCTAGCCACTTTATACACTAATATTATTATATTACAGAAAACCTTAACCTGTTTCATCAAATTCTACGCTTACTTATTGACAGTGGTTGAATCGTCAGATCTACTAATAGGTTCATTATGGCAATCATATCAGTTAACAATAATTAAATACGTTTATATCTGACTAAGTGATTCGGTTATCATTTTCATATCTCATGTAAATCATTTGACATCCCCCAAAATCCAAATATTTCATAAATATCGTCTCAGTACTGTAGTTACAGTAATTTCAATCGATTTGCTTTTTGAAGTAAGGATATACCGCTTATTAACTCTGCGAAATGAAGGAATAAAGTAACCGAGCTAGACCCTTAGATTAGGTAGTCAGCCGCCCGTTTTCACTATGATCCCCATTCTCATCTGTGAAACCCCGTGTGCATAATGATGACCACACCGTAGCATACTATATTGAGTTACTGGTGAAACCAAGTGAAGGTAATGCGTGGATTATCATTGTGTTCAAGGAAATCTATATAAATCCAACATGAAGCTATATATAAGATTCTACTGTAGTTATGAAAATAATCACCGGAGAGTACATAATGTATTGTTATTAAACTTAGTATGATGTCTATTGCACGTTAGTTGAAAATTAGAATCCAGTAGAGTACCGAGAAAAGTTCCTTGGTAGGTTAAGTGATCTCATATGAAATGACAGGTTGAACTTGTGTAGAAAAAATAACTAAAAACGGTATACAAAATAAACAAGATTTATATGCATATTTTAGTAAAATTATGGCAAATGTAGCTATCAAGATAATAAAACAAACTGTATCTCACACATCAAGAGCCTTGGTCTTATAACATCGTGGGCTACGAAAGTCAGCCGAAGTCACGAAACTAATAATAACGAATACTGTTTTGCCAGCAAACTCTATAAAATAATTTATACTCATTTGTTAATACCCCAAAAATATCTTATTCTAATGAACGTGATTTGATGGTAACTTATTTGGATCAATGATATTAGCAATTCATGACATTTGTCGACAATGCTCGTTTCTGTTTGAACAGACTTTCTTTAAACACAAATCTAATGTTGTGGAACATTCCTCAGTATAGAAGAGATACAGTATAGGATGGCTACCATCTTTGTTTCCAAGACCATCTTCTTATAACAAAACAGACCTTGTTATTTAATTTCTCGATCATGAAACTCCATCAATCCTTACTCTTCACAGTGTCGGAAGAAACTGTACCGGCACAACATCCTAAGTGCATGGTATTGTATAATACAAAGTACAATTTTGAGAAATAACCAGAGTGAAAATAAGAAAAATAATGCAAAAAAAAACACACACAGAAATTACAGTTATTATGACAATTGTAAATGCCCTAAACAACGAAGTTGCTAACCTGGTATAAGGATCACACAAGTACTGAGGAACGCAAGTCCCTTAAAACTGAAGCTAGCTGCACAACGTTGTGGTCATAGCCAAAGCCGTCATCGCCTCCTGAATCCGGCGCGGCGCGTCGCGTGCGTCCAACACGGCTACGCGTTTGTGCGTTTCGATCAACTGTTATAGTTCAAACACGAGTGGCCCCACACGGCGCATGAGCGTGCGTGGCGTCAGGTGCGTTACCGGACTAGACGCACAAGGAACAAAACATTTTGTTTTTAGCCGCGCGTGGACGTGCGTCTCCGAGCTGGGGTCCGCATGAAGGAAGAAATTGTGGTAGACCTACAACACTTGCATTTGAACCACCTGCCGAACTTTGAGTTATAATCAAATGTGATGATTTGTGGTTAAAATAAAGGATTAAAATATTTTTTTTATTATATTCTAATGGATACATTTATGTAAATATCTTTGTTTCAGAAGTCCCTGTATCAAAGTGTTCAGTTCACACACAATTCTACGTATCTTAATTTTTGTATTAAATAAAATAAAGTGCAACTTTAATTTCGAAATCAGTAATCCTTCCCTCAGAGTTACTACAAGTTTCTTACGTTGATACGGATCTTCTGTAATTGGTATCAAATTTTGACATTCGAGATATAATGCCCTCGTGAATTAAGTCAAAGGTTTTCCGCGGCATCCGACAATATTTAAAAAAAAAAAAAACTTGTCTGGACGCTATCGTAACTTATGAAAGAGTTTTGCATATTCACTCTTTCCTCATCTAAAGTTATGTCATAAGTCCAGATTTTCCTACTGTTCAACGCCTCTAATTTGGTTGACAGCACCGAGTCAGAGGAAAACCTCGCGCTCTCCCTTCATAACGGCAAGTACTGCTGAAGTTTGAATTGTCCGTCTTATGAGTTATAACCGTCACTCGTTTGTTGGTTGGGCCACACTCGCAGAAGACGGAGACGCTTGTAGACGGATAGCCGTGTTGCACGCACGCGACGCGCCGCGACGGATTTGGTGGGGCCTTAAAAATCTTGTTCTTGTCGAGCTTTCTGCAACGGAAAATTTGATGTAGCTAAAAGCATGACGTAATTTTAGCCATAAAGACAGAGAAACTATAATATCCTTTCCTTTTATCAAAAATGCATTATGTGGAAAGGAACCTCAAACTCACCTGTATAGGTGGATGATGATGACCCATTTCTAGAGATTTGTTGTACTAACGCATGATAGGCCAGGTAAAGCATAACTCTCGCAATAAAGGAGAGACGGTATAAGTTACCAACTGAGTCATTGCTGGGGGATAATGCAAAATGTTCTTTTAACAAGAACAGGACTGGGGTCATGAATTACTGCACTTGGGCCCAGATGCCTGAGTAAGGAGTGATATGATCAAAACGAGACTGCCAATGCAGGACTATTTGTAGTATTTGTTTGCTACATGAATTAAAGGTTAGAATAACATTAATAAAATTGTTGTTCGAATCACGCACATTTATTGATTATGGTATGCTGTGAGTGTTGATGAACCATCAAAACATCTTTGTCGTAGAATAATTGGTGTCAGCGTAATCTGAAATATTTAAAGACGCCGAACCCTCTTTCATCAAATAATTCGATCGATTTCTATGACAAAACGTTCAAAGTGATGTATGAAATGGCCGCGATCTAAGAAAGATGACCGTCATCTTTTAATTTGATGTAGGAAGGACATTCGTCTTTTAGAGTTGTCATTTCGATAATCGATCGAAACTTTCCTGTTTGCGAAGCCATTTGAACGATTACATGGTTTATCCTCTCACTGATAAACAGGATAAGAAAGGTGACCTTCACTTTCCGATATTTTACTAACAAATTATTGGCACAATTATTGTGGCAGCGGACGATGCATATTTTTCCATATTGAAAAATATGCACAAAAATTCTTAACGATTTTTTCCCATAATTATACGCGGTGGGACAAAGTTGTGTACTTTTTCATAACGTATTTTCAGTGACAGACAGGTAGGTAAGAGAGAGAGAGAGAGAGAGAGAGAGAGAGAGAGAGAGCAGTGATCAGCCATTTTCATTCTTTCACTTTGGGAAAATCTGTTATACTTGTTTTCTTAGTCTACCATTATTCATAGTTCCCTCCCCCCTCCCCCCTTCCCCCACAACCAAGGACTGCTCATTTAGTCATCATGTTCATCATCCTATGTTTACTACTTCCATTTAGAGGGACAATATAACTAAGCTAATAATCACTTTCATTTTCCAGCCTTAGAAAAGGCTACAACCCTTTCTTCAAACATCATTCTTAACACAGGGGTTTGTGATAGAAATGCTGTAGATTTCTACGTCTCTTAAAGTGGAAGGGGTGGAACCATATATTTTTTTTCTTATCCTGAATAATCGTATTCAGATGACACCTTGACCAAGGCCATCATACCGAAAGTAGCTTTCATCGGTAGAAATGATATGCTTCACGTATTTTCCTTGTTGGGAAAATCTTTCAAGTTATCTGCTTTTGCGAGAGCCATTGTGGTGACCCGTTCACCAAGACTGGCAGCAGCCTTGAGAAGAATAGACTTTTATTTGTCTGTCTGGCGTTCATGACTGTTCAGCACTGGTGGAAAACCATCAGACAAACTTGGTCCAAATTGCCAAGTTTGTCCGAAAGTTTCTCGGCAGTGATGAACAGTCATGAACCGAAAGACAGACAAATAAAAGTCTATTCTTCTCAGGACTACTGCCAGTATGGCGATAAAAATAAAAGAATTTTGCATCCCTTTGCCCTTCCGATCAGTTAAAAATAAATTTTGCACTCCTTTGCCCTTTCAATTGGTTGAAAATAAAATTTTGCATTCCTTTGCCCTTTCGATCAGCTGAAAAATAAAATTTTGCATTCCTTTGCCCTTTCGATCAGCTGAAAATTTTATTTTACATTCCCTTGCCCTTCCGATTTCGATCAGTTAAAAATAAAATTTTGTATTCCTTTGCCCTTTTGATCAGTTAGAAAAAATATTGCATCCCTTTGCCCTTTCGATCAGTTAAGAATAAGAATTTGCTTTCCTTTGCCCTTTCGATCAGTTTAAAATAACATTTTGCATTCATTTGCCCTTCTAATCATTAAAAATAAAGACCCTAACCGAATCACACCCCTCTTTGTGAGGATTGTCCACAAACTTAGCTTTTAACCGCTACCATTTTCTTTTCTAATTTTTCAGCCACATAGGATAGTTTAATTTAATAACTGTTTGACGGCGTGAAACAAGAATCTCATTGTATCCCTTGTTTTGGTGAGGAACCATCGTTTTCGTGACTTTCTGTGCTTCAGTGGTGTTTAATGAACGTTTAACCGAGAAGATTAGGCGACCGAAATAAAGAAAAATTAAGAGGTTCCAGGAAGTGTCTCCAATTAGTTACAAGGCAAGAGTTATTGCTCTTAACCAACGTTAACAGTGTTGCTACACTCGTTCTAACGGAGGCAGGTTTAGTGATAAATGTGGAGTTGAACTTGTTTAATTTCTAGTCTTGTTAGAAGAATGTCCTTGCGATGAATAAGTAACATCGTATAGTCCAGGGGATTGTTTTCGGTTGTTCATATGTATCCCGGGGTTAAGAGTGTCAAAGTGAAATTCTGGGAAATAATAATAATCACGTAAAAGGCACTGAAGGGCACAGATTACGTGCTCTGAATATTCTTCACTTGGTGGGAAAGTGCGAGTGAATACAACATCCCGGTAGCAAAATGCGTATGTGCAAAGGTTAATTAAACTTCAAAGCAATTTTTCTCAAAACTCGTTTTCCATTAGTTCAACTGTTGTGGAGTGTTAATAACATAATGGATTTAATATAATGTTAAACTTTAGAAAAATTAAAATATTTAGGGAATAGACTTTACCATGAAGAAATTCGATGCACAATTGTATATATATATATATATATATATATATATATATATATATTATATATATATATATATAATATATATATATATATATACATATATATATATACATATACATATATATACATATATATATATATATATATATATATATATATATATATATATGTATGTATGTATATATATATATATATATGTATATATATTATATATATATATATATATATATATATATATATACATATATATATATATATATATATACATATATATATAATAGAATATATATATTATATTAAATATATATAATAGACATAATATATATATATACCTTATCGCATCACCGTGATTCATATATATGCATTAAGCTACAAATGTTCTTCTTAATGTTTAATTCGTTCTACCTCTCGTGATAGCTGTATAGTTAGAGAACTTCACTGCACTTCCTGATTTCTTGGTTCTTGGTATGGGAGGTTTGGTGAAACAGACTGTACTACAACGAAGAGACTTTACAAAGAGGTAAGAACACTATGAAAAGGCAATAATTAACAAGTTTAACACATTAAAAAGAAGTTGCTCCAGTCTACAGATAGGAGCACGTACGAGAATCGTACTTCAAGGTTGTTACAACTAAGGTATGGACCACATACAGCTCACGGACATATTACAAAACAAACGAAGCACGCTTTCAGTGGTAAACCCAAGATTTACTGGATTGTTGTCCATCCAAGCCTGTAGGAATTCTGTTGCCGACCTTGCTTCGGGAAGACATTTGGAAAACATGAAAACGTTTGGGGGGGTGGCGGGTTGGGGTAGGCCAAAGCACAGACATCCTTAGAAAATGTCTCCGAACCATTTTTAAATGATCCATTAAAAATAGCTTAGTCGAAAATGACAATTTTCATAACAGAACATGCATTAACTTTAACTGCAAATCATTTAGGGAAACTAATTCAATAGTTAGATAAGAAGTCAAATATCTTTAAAAAATTAGGACCACATGGCTGTAAATACTCTCGCTTACAGACACCGTTCTTGTCCTTAGCATCAGAATTGTAATTTCCTTAGAATGTACTTGAATTCACAGAGGCTTTGAAGAAGAAAAGGAAAACATGTTTCGTCTTTTGTTTGAGAAATGTAATTTCCGTAGCATTATGTATTTTATTTCCCAGAGGTTTAGAAGAAGAAAAGGAACCCAGCAGGGTTAATTTTTTGTCACATTATATTGTAAATGTATGGTTATTCCGAGACAAAAATGTACATAAACGTTTGATCATAGATAAAAGCTTCCATTTTGCGTAAACGAAAAGATACTAAGTCTATTTTTGAAGACAGTATAAGCATTTCACAAAACATTTTTTGCAAGTTTGAAAGAAATGTATTCCCGATAAATGTATATAGTTGGAGATTTGTTGTAGTCTCTCGTATATCATTTAATGAATAAAAACTTAAAGAAAATAAAGTTTTACAGAGCAACTCAGAGATGAAATCAAAGATCAGCATTATAGTTTGGTTGGTAATAAAGCACAAATGAGGGAAAATTGTTACGTTTACCTTTTGCAGTTTGTTTTTCTAGTCCTAGAAAAAGGACAATGGCTGATACTTTGTACCGAATTGAGACTCTCGAAGATGCCACTGTAGATACTGTGCTTGCCAGAAGATAATTTAAACAGCGGTAAACTGATAGACGCAGGTACTGCTTGGGCCATTTCAATAGCTGGACGTGATCATCCACTCATGACATTAAAAGGGAAGGACGATCCCAATGTCACCTTTATGAAATATGTCTGTCATTGCATCCATTTAGCGGACAGAAAAGCTTGCAAAGGACTTTCAACAATTCGTTTTCTTGTTGAAAGAGCCTCATACGTTTTTTTTTCAATAGTTGTATAAAGTTGGATAAAGTTTTAGAAACTGTTTACGAAAAGAATGTGCCAGTTTAGCAATTACACTTTGGTCGACCTGCTTAAAGGAATAAACGTCATCCTTGTGCAATTAAACACTTTTAGGCTTCACTTCAAAGTGTCTGCAACGAGCGAATGCTGTTGTACAGCAAAGCAACTAAGCCAAGCCTACAAAGATCGCTAAATTTACTTGTGAGAGTTAATAAGACGTTTCAAGAACCCAATATAACACCCTAAACTCACTGGAAAACTTCCAAAGTTATCTCTTGCCAGTTACTGCCATTAACTCTGGAAGTAAGTTCAAAAGGTTGATATGTGTGTATTAAACTAAGCTCAAGTAAATTTTATGAAATAGTGTTACAAGCATTTTGTGTTAAACCGTTTGAATCAAGTGCAACTGCGATTGCATGATTATGCTAAAATTCTTCTCATGATCAGGATATAACATAGATCCTATATTATTTCTTTATGTAAAGATAACATTATGCCAGTTGCTTGTATGTTTCAGTGTACAAGCTTTGGCGCTGATAACCTTGAAAATGAGGAAATAGTGGAAATCTAGATCGGTGCCGTTATTACCTTGGGGGCAGCGTTAACTTTTTAGGTGAGGTTAGTGAGAAAAAAACCTTTGCTGGAGACCAAAATTAGCAAAATGTTTCATCTTTTGCGCGTCCTTTTCTTTCACTTCCATTTTACAATTCTTGTGTAGGGTGCATCTTTTCACAAATGAATGAAGTACACATTATGTTGACGAAAATGTTAAATACGATCAATATAGGCAATTCTCTATATTAGGTTTGGCTTATCACTTAAAGGGCAATAATGTGGAAGGATATAACTAAGGCAGCAGCCAACAAGTGATCTCCCTTGAACTGGAAACAGCAGAGTAGAATCATTATATATTTGCTCGCCCAAAATAAAGATTTTATAAATATACCACTTAATGATTCCTATAAATGTTAAGTGATTCCTCGCGTGAGTAAAACAACCTTCCTATTTAACATTATCTTTATTGTTCTGTCTGAAAGAAAGGTGTGTTTAACTTTTGTCTTTGTTATGCCAGTGTTTCAAAATGCAACAACGTATTGTGATTACAAGTTATCAATATTTATTTTGTTAACAATGATTTACAAGCCTTAGTGATAACCTAAGATAAGATATTTTCGGTCGAAATATGTTAAACTTTTAACGATGAAGGACGAGTGTGATTTCACCATTATTCAATGAAAAATACCTATAAGAAAATCTAAGGGAATTTTTTTATGTTTATGTGAAAAATATCATACATACTTGAGTGTGAGTAGAAAATGAGTCGGCATCACTGCATTCATGACCGAAATGCCTACGAAACTAAAACACATCTAAACTCAGCTCACTAGACGAGCTAAACTGGGTCATCACAGAATATGAGGATGCTAACTCTCTCAAGCTTATCAAGAGCAGCTCACATTCATTAGTAAAATTCTGTAGATCAAAGCACAGCTTACTCGAGCATGCCAAGAAATATATAATGTGTGATGAAGTTCATTTGGATATATACTCATCCGGAGGACAATCAACAGTAAGTCATTACTCGCTTTACATGGAGCCTACAATTATAAACGCGTGCGATCAAAATCATGATACAAAATAAATTTTTATTCATTGAATGACTTGAAGTAAGACTAGAATCATATGGGTGGTGACATTTTGTCCCATACATGTTGCAGTGCAAAGTCCTTTTGAATTAATTGAATATTTGTAGATAATTACTTGCTTGATACTAAATCTGCATTATACACACACACACGCACACACACACACACACTTATATATATATATATATATATATATATATATATATATATATATATATATATATATATATATATATATTATATTGATCGAAAATATTCGTATAGATGTTTCCTTCATTACAATATTCTGGCTGTAATATTATTTTCACTGCTTTTCTAAATCTTTATCTTTTTCTAACTTTAGTGCTGACAACAAATCCAAAGACCCATGTTAAGTTAACTGTTATTGCATAATTAACTACAACGCTGGAATCCTTCTAAATCTTTTCATCAAATGCCTATATTGCATACCTGTTAATGCATTGTTATGTAACCGCATTTGCAGTTAACCCTTAATCACACTCTGTGATAACAAAGCTTTGCAATTTAACAGTTGATTTAACAAAATAACTTTAAACACTCTCTGATTAAAAAAAATTTGTGTAAACACTTTTAATTAATGACATACCAATGATCAATTGTTCCTATGGCTACATACCGTTTATTTATTTACTTTGTGTGAGCGTTGTTGTATTTCTTTATTGTAATTATTGCTGATTGATGATGATAATAAAGAAATAGTTGGAAGAATACTGAAAACCAACAAAATTAATTCAGCACCTCTGTATACCATCAACTGAGAAATTTTTTATTTTGAAAGACATTCATAATAAAAAGACCAAAGCAGCCCGCAAACTGAGGATCAATAATTAGGTGATGAAATGTAAAGATGATACGGCTGAGGAGCTTTGTACCAGTCAGGATAATGAATTTTGTCAAAATGGGAAGACGAGACGTTTACATGAACAATTCCAAAATTGCTTTTCTTTGATGCTTTGTAGTACCTCAGTCAACTGAGAATGCCACTTTACATCTTGGTGGGTGTACATGGCAATGAAGAGTCACATGTATTATGTCTCTGGTTAATGTGCAGTGAGGAAGCAGTTACAATTGGAAAGCTGATGGATATTTTCACTAAAAGGTCAAACACTCAGGATATCAAATCTGTGATGGTGGAATAGAATGTGATTAGTTAAAGCTGTTTATACATCTCAGAAACATTATGCACAAGACGATCAATACTAGTCGTATTTCATTGTGTTTCCATGTGCCACTAGAAATCTGATGCTGGTATATTGATCAATATCAGCTGTCGAGAAGCTAGGAATATGGGTAGTGACACGAATCTCTAGAATTCATTTTGGTGTACGGGTCCATATTTGCTGCTACAGCTTTCACAAAATCCAAAACTTAAAAACCATCCAACCAAGTAATTTGAAAATATTTGTCAAATTGTAATTGTGGGCTTCTTAGAATTTCTTACATTTCTTTTCAATATCACATATCTGTTTCCAACGGATAATCTATAAATTCAACTTCTCTGCCAATTAGTGGGCACATACCTTGTACTTTTGCTGCGTACATACATTGTCAATATAGGGAATTCTGGGTGTGAATACTTTAGCTTGAGCCGTTACCATTTATCTATTGGAGACAAGAACTTCACACTTGGTATGCGTGTAAGTCACTACTCGACATACGAACGAGTTCCATTCAAGACGGCCTTTCGTATCTAGTGTTGTTCGTAAGATGGTTTTAATATGTAGTGCATAATTCATTTTATGTTTACATTCCCGAATTGACTCGAGAGTCATAGATTATTATTGTATTTGCACTGTGTCTTTAAATTATACATTGTTGTAAAGAAATACTTTGGATGATGGAAATGTAAAAAGAAGAAAATAGATTTTTTATTCATGAAACATTAAAAAGTTTGTATTTTTTTCTGTTTTGAAAATTGAGAACTTGGAGAGAATTTACGGGGGTTCACAATGTATAATAAAACGTTACTCTTCAAACCTTCGAGTTATATATAATTCTAAATGAAACTGCAGTGAAAGGGAATAAATTGAATTCCTTCATGCTTTTAAGTTATTTGTGAAGTCTTCTAGTGCGTCATAAATGTACGTCATCATTTACATTAAAGGAAAGAAAACTAATAAGAAATTTCTTAGCATAAATTAATTGCAAAACAAAGTTTTATTATTCCAGAAATAGATCAAGACAACGAGATTTAAATTAGGTTGACTCAACTGTGGGCTAAGCAGGATATGATTCCGAACAAAGGCAATATGATTGTGGAAATGAGTGCTACTCACATCTGAGTATTAAGTATAGGAAGTCAATGCAATCTATGAAAAATGGATAATTCAGTTTGTCGTCGCCATCACAAATACTTTGTTCGTCACCTCGTAATTTTAAGGTATTCATATTAAACTACTGTCCTGAACAGTCCTTTGTTGTGATGCGTTCCGGTATGTTTCATATGTCATAATAGCCCCACCAGGCTCTGTAATTGCTCCTCCCTCTCGCGTGTTATGAAAGGGCGCGCTCGTCTTTGTTTCATATGTACTGATATTTCATAAGATGCTACTCAGTTTCCCGGAAGGCCTTTACGGTGCAGTTGTAGAATAATGTAAGGAACAATAATGGAAAGTATTTTCTCATAGAATAGATCTCTCTTAGTTAAGTCTGATTAAGGCAGATGAATACTTCTCTCCCTTCATCATAAACGTCGGCCTCTTAAGCTGTTCATTTATTTTTCTGCCTCACAATTTCCTTTGAAGCATCCACGAACATTACATTCCTCTTCCTCCTGTGGTTCTGCATTTAAATTTACTACATTAACGATGTGCTTCATAATAATAATGAAAAACATATTAATTTCATTAATGAACACTACTCATACAGGAACGCCTGATTTATCACGAAAAGATTTCCTCCGTAATAAAAAAAAAAAAAAAAAAAAAAGCATGACATTACTATTAGAAAAACAAATTTACTTTTGCTAAAATTTCTAAAATCAAATTCACAAGGAAGAATGCTGTTTTCTAGCATGAATGTAATTCTCTATAAATCAATAATATTATTTCCTAATGAATGACATTTCTTAACGCATGCACTTTAGAGTTCCTCATTGGGATTGGGACTGGGTCTGGCATGGCTGAGAGAAAAAAAATTTTCAATAAATTAAATTTCAATGTTAAAGAATTTTTTTTGGAAACACAGATGACTGCTGGGGATTTCAATGTCTAAAAGTAAAAGTATAAAGCAGACACTTATCATATTTGTTGAACCCACGTTCGAGATTTCCTCGCACTATCTAGGCAACTACTGTAAGTTATGATATTCACAAAGAGGCTAAGAGAGATGAGGCAGCAAACTATCAATTAGGATTCCCTCCCTAAGAATTCTCAAATATATCCCTTTAGGTCAAGCAGGGATAGCAACATTTGGGCAGGAACTGATCAAACTCTAAACGGGAAATAGCAGCCGTGACATTTATCAGCTAAAGCCTTGATTTAAGTTTACTGTGCCAAGAAGAATGGTGTATGGAGTGCATCTGCAGGTGTTACGGAAATATTGTTCAGAAAAGAAGTATATGCAAGATCTGAAATGCCTGGCACTGTTACCATTCAAAGGCACTCTATAGTGATTCCCAAACCAGAATACTAGCGGATGATCTGGTTTCAATTAATGCATTATCAGACGTTATTTTATGAGTGTAAAATTTTCAAATGAAGAGATATTAATAAAACAGCTTTCGAAAGCTGAAACAAATCAAGCTCTTTTTATTTACTTCAAACATCAACAATATTCCAGTCTACATTAATACATTAATATCTTCAAATATGGCTGAGGGGAAAAGAATGTGGTTTTCTGAAGAATAAAATTGACAGTTAAATGAAAGGCTGCAGCAAGAGAAGATTGCAAGGTAAAATTTGATTAACAAGAGTAAGATGGAAGAAAAGTCATTCATAGCCTTGATTACGCTGATCTAACATGAAAATAAATATACGACTCTTAAGCGAAGCTTGAAAGAAGTATACAGAAAGGGAATGAAGCTTGAATAAGAGACCTTACGCCTGATCTGGTTAAAACATTTAGAAATAAGTACATTGTCGCGATAATGGGCGGTACTTAAGAGGTGGCTAGATGTGGATGGTGGATTATTCACACTTCTCATGTCAGATTAATTTCATAATTGAAGGCTAGGCAAAATTTGGAAAAGGCTAATCAGAATTATCATGGCTTTATTTTTCATTTCGTATACATTGCAGTCGATGTTTTAATGATGTTTTGTTCATTGAATATCTCCGATGCATTTTTTAAAACTATTTTCGCGATAGGACTTGAACAGCATTACGAGTATATATATGATTATGAATATGGAATAATGACTCCTAAAAGTGTCTCCAAAATGCTAAAAGATCTCATTTAAGAAAGAAAATATACTGTCAGAAACTTACAGAGGACTGAGAAAACTATTTCAATAGCCATTTTGCTACATTTTTCAATACAATATATCTACATACACACCCACATTAACGGTAAAGAATTTCCCCAAATCTTACATTTCTTAATCACAAGCTCGTAAATTTCTCCTGACTATCGAAAACACATAAAGCCACTGTCGCCCCCGAACTAACAATGCGATACGAAATTCTTTCACCACGAGACTTTCTCAGGGGCGTTTCAGCAGTCAATTACGGATAGAGGGACTTTATCACCAAATTTAGTGCCCTCTATATGCCCTCCTCACAATAACCTTATTCGCTAATGCTCTCGTAGACGGCCCTGAAAGGTAACGTCCACCAGAAAGTCAATAAGTCTCTTTTATAGCAAAAGGGTTACGTACTGGATCCGTGGCCAAGGAAAAAACAAGTAAAATATGCGCCGGGGTTTCTTCGGCGCAATCGAGTTTTATGTAAAGCCACTACAGAGTATCAAGGCCACCGAAAATAGATCTATTTTTTGGTGGTTTTGGTATAATGCTCTATGAGCTGCGGTCCATGAAACTTTAACAACGGTCTAGTGGTGTGCTGTCCTATATCGTTGGAAAGGGCATAATTATGGCTAAATTTAACCCTAAGTAAAATAAAAACTAATGAGACGAGATGGCTGCAATTTGGTATGTTTGATGATTGGAAGATGGATGATCAACATACCAATTTGCAGCTCTCTAGCGTCAGTAGTTTGTATGATCTAAGGGTGAACATAAAAAGTGAGGACAGAAAAATTGAAGACAAACTGACAAAACAGGCGCTATAGTTTTATTTTACAGAATACTAAACTTAACCAACTGAAACTTAATACCAGTCGACTTATATAAGTAAATGCATTCTTTACTGGCGTTTAATAATTTTGACGGTTTTACAAATATAACTAACACCATTTTGCAGTGTATATAGACTAATGTTGATACATAAAAGATGAATACTATTTACTAAGTAGAATCTCTTCGGAACATATTCTCTAAGGTTTTTCGTTTGCAAACCTCTAACGAGATTCGCAATATATATATATATATATATATATATATATATATATATATATATATATATATATATATATATATATATATATGGAAGACAGTTGTAAATCCTGACCGATGTCAGCTTTATTACTAAGCCATCTTCAGAGGACTGATACAAAGCGGTAGAAATTCAACATATAAATGCTAGCAAGACAGTACTTTCTAACTTACAGATAGTAGGAAACCAAGTACTTGCACCTGACAGATGTTTTGTAAATAAAAAAAACTATAATCTATGCCTGCCCTGTTTGGATTGCCTTATACATAGAAGTAGTTATGGGTTTAATTAAATAAACTCTGTACAAGAAAAAAAAACAACAACCGGTATTTCTGAATGTGTTAATTTTTATTCTGATCACAGCAGTAAAGTTAAGAAATCAGGTTTCATATCATGTTGTTAATAGTATTACGTACATGTAGTCCCAAGTACATTGATGATGAAATTTGATATGGTTTGGAATATAAGCAAGAATTTGAAATATCCTGACTCTGTATCAGACAATGCATTTAAAGCGGCTAAAAATGAAACTGGGATGACATAAAAGAAACTTACTTAAGACATAAAACGTACTTGTACTTCATACTAATAAGATTCCCATTTTCTTTGGAGTTTGGAGTTAATGTAGCATTTAAGAACAATAAAACAATAAACTTGAATAGAATGTATTAAATATACTCACACGACAATACTTAAGTATGTTTAAACCTAATTTCATGTAAGTCTTGTGATAAGTCTTACATTGGTCAAAATAGATAATCACTGGAAAAGAGAAAAAAACGGCCCAAGATGTTTAAGATAAGCACAGGTCAACAGTGGAATTATGTACGCGTTAGTGCGTGGACACGAGCAAAAATGATTGTTTATTCTGACAATGCACCGGAAAGAAACACCATTGAGTAGTTTTATAGAAGATATTTTGTTTTAGATCATGATTATCAGTCAAAGCTTGTATGAATTTCATCCATTAATTTCGAAAGACATGCAAATAGGTTAACTTTTAAGGGAGGTAGCTGAGAGACGAGAAAGGTGAAGCGGGTTCATGACGGATTTCTAAAATTTGGCATGCCACTAATGAGGGCTGTACTCCGTCTATCAAACACTTGTCCGAATATGTCCGAATCTATGTTTGTATGTGCTATCTTGCCAGCATATAGCAATTAATCCGACACCAGTCAGGGCGTAGAACTATTTTTCCATTTCTTCCATTGGTACACGCACACGCGCACACACACACACACACACACACACACACACATATATATATATATATATATATATATATATATTATATATATATATATATATATATATATATATATATATATATATATATATTATATATATATATATATATATATATATATATATATATATATATATATATAAAATCGAGCTAGAAATGTCCTTTGATACCTAATTCGCTCTAATTCGGAATTAATATATTTTCATATATGTTAACCGAAGGGGAATTTTTTAGTTAATAATAATTTCGTCCTCTCGTGGGTTCAAACCAGCGCCCATTGGGCAGAAGAGAAATCATGACTCCAGTGACATTATCGACTTGTCGGCTGAGTCGCTAATGTCACTGGAGTCCTGATTTGTCCACATCCTTTGGACGCTGGTTCGAACCCACGAGAGAACGAATTTATTATCAACTAGAAAACTTCCCTTCGGTTAACATATATGAAAATATATTAATTCCGAGGTCTAGTGAATTAGATATTACAGGACATTTGTAGTTCGATGTATCTACTCCCAAGTATTAAAATTTAACTGTGCAAACTATCGGTCTGAGATTCACTAATATAACTGAGGCGACTAATTAAGCAAGATAATATAATAAGGATTTATGAGTGGCAACAAAAATCTTGTTTTGCTCCACAAACATACCCAACATTTTTGTAAGCCTATGTGGACAAAATGTTGTAAAGAACAGTTCTAAAAAGATCATTCTGTAAAATATGCAATAGGTATTCCGTACGCTTTAAAATAATCTTTCGAATTGTTTTTCCTATGAGTAATATTGACATAGGGACTTAGGAGGATAAATTAAGGTTTAATGTTAGATTTTAAGCGTTGTCCTCTATGCTTAATCTTTTTTTTTTTTTTTTTGCTAATTTGATAACTTAACCTAGGTTTTTTTTAGCGTTTTAATGTACGGACATTCTATTGTGTAGCAGCTTGAACGGACCTGCCAACGATAATTCATGAAACCTAATACATGTCCAACAACTTCACACACACGCATGCACACACACACACACTCATTTATGGAAAGGAGTGATGGCGGCATGGAAAACTCATGCGTGGGACTGGTAGGTGGTGTTAGCACTTGACTCAGTAGTGCCATGTCAGTTTGTTGCTTCCTCAGTCCTGTTAGGGAATGCTTGGCCCTACCTAGAGCACACAAGTGGGACTGGCAGTATGGTGGTGTCACAATTAATATCTGCAACAGGGAGATTTGGCATGCGTTTTGGCTCTGGCACTGAGGTAGCGCTGGCTGCAAGGAAAGCCCTGGGGTTGGTCTGGGAGTCTGAGCATGTTGGAGCATGGCACTGCCTAGTGCATGGAAGTGGCACTGGCAGTGGAGGGTGACTGTCTGTCTTTTCTGGTTCTAATGGAGGTGGTTGCCACTCACCTGCCATATGAGGAGGTGTGGAATGAAGTAAGTGCCGGGTGTCCTGTCAGAGCAGGAGGTTGTAACCTCCTGGGAGAGCCTTTGCAATGGCCAATCTGTGTGTGCGGGACAAGTGACATCTTGTAATCCTTAAGTGAACGGTCAGAAGAATAATTTTTATACCATTTATAGGCTCAAGGATCACTAGTGTGTATGATGGTTTGCTTTACCTCTGTGAGAGAGCCTGTTTTA
>NC_061089.1:10437081-10527081 GCF_015104395.2 Macrobrachium nipponense
ACTGCCACCCTTGTTGCTGCAAAATATATCTAAAGGTCATCAACAAATAAGAGAATAAGTTACATCTGGGTGCATTGTTTTGCATATCCCTATTGATTACTAAGGCGAACAAGTTTACACTTAGAACACTTCCTTGTGCCACTTCTTGGTTGAATACATCTGACATTGTTGTTCCAACATGAAACTGAAATAACCTATGTAAAAAAAAGTCCTTGATGAAAAGAGGCAGATTGCCTGTCAGGTTACATTAACAAAGAAACCTCAGAATGCCATATCTCCATGTTGTATCATAAGCCTTCTTAAGATCATGATGCTGTTTAACCAAAGTTTCATATACTGATGATTCATTAACGCATCAGTTGAGAAGTGCATGCTTCAAAAACCACACTGAGCGGGTGACAGATATTTGCCACGTTCCAAGTGCCACATCAAACGTGTGTTCACCATTTCTTCCATGATCTTACACTGATATAATGTCAGTCCATAGGATGATAGTTCTTTGCCTTGAATGGGTCTTTCTTTTGTTTCAGAAATGTCAGTAATTTAAAGGTCTCCCATACCTTAGGGAAGATATGTTATCAGAAAATAATTCTAATGATAACGTTTAATATGAAAATCTGGTATTTTCGGGGGGTATGCATCATCACTGAATATTTTATGTTATCGTGCCCTGATTCATTACATTTCTTTAAGACTGATTAAAAATCTCTTCTCATTAATATATTAAAATTGATTTTGGTCTCTTCCATTCGCCATTTTTGAGCTTAATAGGTATGTTGCCATTTTTCTTTACAACATAAGTAAAATGATTGCAGACCCCATAGTTCTACGAGTTTCCTGTCATGTACCAGTCCATCAGGGATATGGTAGGCAGATAAATATGCCTGAAGTTTTCGGTATTGATTGAAGACCAGCCGTAATATAATTGTGTTAAAAACCAGGAGCATCATCCACAGAAGGAAAGTCATCAGCCAAGTCATCTCTTCCGCTGTGATCCTGGAATGTTGCCCAATCAAGTTTACCAATGTTCCATTTAGGTAACCTTGACGATGGAAGATTTGAAGTTACATTTATTACTATTGGAAAATTTATCATTCTCCAATTACAGTCAGTAAGGCATAGATCACTACATATAGATAATTCAATTGATGATAATGTGTGTTTGAACATGAAAATGTGTATATTCCCCTGTTGTTCATTTTTTTTTCTGCAAGGAGACTGATTATCTATGGCAGCCTCCCATTTCAAAGTCGATATTAATGCTGCCTCCACTGCAGAACTTTCCACAGATGGTACAGTCTCCCCAGTATCATGGACGTTGAGCACCTTGATGACATCTTTGTTCTTGATATTTCAAGTTCTGGAGTGCCAGAAAAATTGGGTGCTGAGTGGTGAGGTGAAATTTTCAGACAACTGGCTCCAGTTACCACCGATGCAGGCTATAGTGAGACATTGTAGCTAAGGCATGCGTAAGAAGCTGCGTCTCCAAGCCAACTGATTTATTCAGATAACAAACAAATAGGTGAATAGTTCTTGCAAGTGGAAATGTAGTGCCTGACATGAGGCCAACAAAACGGATATCATAATACAAATGCACAAATATGTATATTAATCAATGTACAGAGTTGCTTGTTGTGAGGAGATTAGCTGGCCAGGTGAGATGGATGGTGTGTGCGGGTCCACATAGGAGTATCAAAATTCTTTGGAGCCACCCCTGATGAGGCAGGAGTGGCAGAAATTACTGACACAGCCTCCAAAGAGCCGGGCCGGGAGTGCAAGTTGCCACTGAACTTCCCTTTACATTATCAAAGGAAGCACCTCTGGTAACATTTATATTTCTTCTGTGGTTGGCAGCAGCACTGGAAAAGGATATTCCTGGTCTAACATACTTTTGCCTCACTAAATATAATCTGTTCAGTTACCATTAATGTTTAGATTTCGTTTTCCTTTTTGTACACATCCAAAATCTGTGAAAAAGATGGATGATTGTTAAAGCATCAAGGGGTTAACATCATTTAAATGTCAATTTATGATATTGTAAAGATAAATCTTATACAGGATGAAATTCAAAGATGTAAAGTTTTATCTGTAAAAAGAATTTTTATTTTATCTTCAATACTTTTGGAGATATTAGCATGTGACTAACGTTAGGGCCGGGCTGTTCCAAGCCGCCAGAAATGCAACAATAAAAACACCATTTAAATGTGAATTTAGGATATTTTAAAAAGAAATCTTATTTGGAATGAAATTTACAGATATAAGTTTTTATCTGCCGAAAGAATTTTCCTTTTATCTTCAATACTTTTGGAAATATTAGCATTTGAATTACGATAGGAATTAATGCAATAATTAAAACTTTGTTTAAATGTGAATTTAAGATATTTTAAAATCAAATCTTATATGGGATGAATTTTCAAGATGCAAGATTGTCGGCCAAAAGAATTATTCTTTTATCATCAATACTTTTGGATATATTAGCATTTGAATACCTTTAGGGCCGGGATGTGCCAGGCAGCCAGAAATGATCCTGTTTTCAGTAAGACTTCGCTTCGCTCGTAATTATCTGGTTGACTGCATTTATTACTTGTGGCAGGCTTTCCTTGTAGCTTCTGCCTACAAGACCCTGACATATGTCCACATTCTTGCCAATAAAAATATCTTCTCAGTTTTCAGTCATAGGATATAATTTATTGCTTAACCATAAACGTAATTATGCTACTCACATTAGACAACCAAATAGAACTGAACATAATAACTAAATTTGGAAGTGGAACTGAGGCTCCAGAGATCATCATTCTTTCAATCCTAATCACACCTTAATCTTTTAATTAAATATTTTTCTCCTCTGAGTTTGTCATCAGCTGGGATGCAAATCTCACTATCTTGGAGTTATTCAAAAAAGCATGCACTGAGCATTCTACTTTAATGCCTCAAAGATGCAATAATGCTTTTAATTTTTCACTTTCTTTTGTTGGGGCTAATTCTAATATCAGTTTTCCTTCATTTTCAGGTGATATCTTAGGCTCTCGGCCACTGCACTTCACAGAGTCTTTTTTACACATTAAGAATATTGTAATTAGAATGTTTCAGATTAAAGGTCAAATACCTTCATAAGATTCTTCAAACTTTATTGACCCTATTTCACCTACCGGTAAATTTCTAGTCAACTTCATTTTGCTTCATGCTGGAGCATAGGGTACCAATGAAATTACACTAAAAGGTTCCCTAAACTATTCCAAACAGGTTGTCAAGAGGGTAGAGCAATCTTTATTTGTGATACAACGGTGTCATAAAAGGGACCAGGAGGACTCGCTTCTTTATTGCCACCGCTCATAAAGATCGAATAATAAAAGAAGATAAGGTAAACATGAACATGGAGTTTATTCTTCCACCAATGGCACCAATAGGAGCCAACTCCCAAATCCTCGTCGGGTAGGGTAGGGTGAACCAAGTGTAAACAAAACCCGCATGTTGGGACTGGAAGTACTAAAAGAATACAATCATCCCCACCCTAATCATGTTCAAAGACAAACTGGACAGAATGCCGAGAGCCCTGTCCTCAGAACCAGACCACCCATGGAATCCATGGCCCAGCCATTCAGAATAATTCTGACCTCGAGCTATCAATCTGATATCTCTCAGGTTCAAACATCATCGGGTAGTTGATGGTCCTACTACAGTTCCTACAATTATCTTCAGATATAAGCTCAGTCCAAGCTATGAAACCTTTTCCTATTTATTAGGTCCTATAAATTTTACCAAACGTGGAAAATTCCACAAAAACATAAATCAACCCAGAGTAATTTTTAATGATCTTTGAGACTTTTGGACGTAATCCCGGGAACAAATTCCAAGGGTTCAAGAGTCCCCTCACCACGTCAAAGTTGTCCCACGTCGAGGGGGTAGAACAAGAAGTCTTGTAAACTTTTGTCATTAATTTCTTTAAAATCTAATATTTTCTGCGAATACTCGACAGATGTAAAGAAGGAACTGTCAAAATGTTTCTATGCACTATAGAAGTAAGACATTCTGAGACGAATATTGAGCAAGTCATGCATAATTTGTGAATAGTATGGAAACTGAGAAAATGAAATTGAAAATGGACTATCCTATTATTAGTAGTAGAATTCCTGTAAAGGGTTTGACTTGCAAACGCCAGGAAGAGAAAGATTATTTCCATATACATACTTTAACTAATGTATCGCGGATGAACTTTGCAGAAAATTTCCACAACATTACCCTCTTAATTTACTTATCAGTAGTACTTCAAGACAGCTCATACACACTACAATCACCTTTATCTTACAATGGCTCCCTTGCCTACTTGATGGTGACCCCTTTCCTTTACAATACATTTTTCACACCATCTATCTTTTCTTCCTTCTAAAACAAATGGATTATTTATTCTTTCGCTCACCGACCATTTTCCTGTTCTTCCTTCATGACCAAAACCTCTAAGACACTCTGATCAATATTATTAGCAATGCTACCCTTTTTACCACTATCTACAAATGCCGTTTCAATTGTTCTTACACCACATACAATAGTGAAACGAGAGTTCTCTTCAAATTCGACCTTCTTTTTATTTTCATAAAGCAAGACAAAGTTGACTTAACATTCCACTCATTCATTCGAGCCCTGACTTTCATAATATATACCACACGTTTCCTTTTTGCTTGCCTTACTCTCCTCGTTCCACTATCCACCCATTCTCTCATTTTAACATTATTTTATATATATCTGCTCCATAGCATTTAAACAGGTTCCCGTTGGACGAGTGGACTTCGCACTCGGCTACCAATCTGGTGGTCCGAAGTTCGATTCTCGGCTCGGCCAACCCGGAACCAGAGGAATTTAATTCTGGTGATAGAAATTAATTTATCGATGTAATGTGGCTCGGATCCCACAATAAGCTGTAGACCCCGTTGGTTCCTAGCCAATTGGTTCCTAGCCACGTAAAAATATCTAATCCATCGGGCCAGCCCTAGGAGAACTGTTAATCGTCTCAGTGGTCTGGTAAAACTATGATATACTTTTAAACGAAGCAGTCGTTCATATTCCTCCAGTCAGCCTAAAACATTCATTGTTCCATCTTTAACTATGGCCTCCATTCACTCTGATAGTCTTAATTTTGCCTCTATTTATTCTTAGCTGTCTTTTACAGAATCTTTAAAAACTTTGTGTAGTTCGTGGAATTTATTTCAGATATCCCTCATCACACTTTCATCATAATATGCAAGCATCAGCCATTCGACAATTCGTTCCATTCTCATCTTCTTAACTTTGTACTTCATATCCTGTCTTATCTCTTGACTTTTTGCGTCACTCCAGCCATACACTGTGGTCTCATGTACCCATTTAGAAATTATATCACAGACCTCACTACTATAACTAAACCTTTTTCTTTCTTTCATCAGACTCAACAACTTTTCTTCTATACTACACATCCCCACCACCATTTTTAAAAGTTCATTTATGCCACACAAAGCATTTTCGTCTTATTGTAATACTTAATAGGAACATCCACTACCTTATCTCAAACCACACTTGTCTCATTACTTGCTTTTCTATTTTACTTTATCAGTCAAAATCCAGTCATAAAATTGTTTTCTGATATATATCAAGAAATGTTAGGTCTCTTTAAACCTTATAATATACTCCATCTCCTCTAACATTATACAAAGGAACCTTCCCTTCATGCAGATATAACTTACATATAATGGTCAGTAATTCAAAGATACTTTTATTACTGCAGTTCGTCATCGTACCTGAAATCTCATTATATAGTGCGTTCTTCCATTCTCCAACCTTTCAGTTAACTACCCTACTACTCAACACCAAGAGCATTTTCAAAATTACGCTAACCTGTCGACACTTTCATCTACTAACTCAGCTTCTTTTCTCTATTACACATTCGTCAAACCTTCAAAATTATCACTCCTTCTACTCAGGACAGCAACTCCGTCTACCCAGGACAACATTCTCTTGAGGATTTCTCTCCTTTTGCATCTTTTCTTATGATACCCTCTCACCCATTATCTCTGCTTATTTTCTCCTTGACCAAATATAATTTTTTCTTCCTAAATTCCTAGCTATTATTACTTCCTCGCTTTTTCACATGCATTCTTTTCCTCTCTCATCTTGACTATCTTCCCATCCCAGTGCATTCTTGTATACGATTTGAACTTTTTTCTTGATGTTTTCCTTAAGTTAAATAATCTCTTTTTACTTACTTCCCTTCGCATTCCTCAGTCTCACCACTCACAACTTGTTCCCTCTTCCAACCTAATGAAACTGCAAAATCTCCTCATGACTCATTGACTCCATCCGGGAATTTTACACATTCTTCAAATACCCCTTCAAACTTGGGCGTCTTTGACCCTAACCCAGTTTTCATCCATTTTCTCCTTACGTCTTCTTCTCACATTCTTCTTATCAATCCCGCTCCTGCAATTTACTCTTATAGTTTAAGTTTTCTTTTTTCTTTCCATTTTGAACAATCTTCAGTCCCAACTCTCGTATCGACGCTCTACGAACCACTGAATTCATCAGCTTTCTATTACATTTACTTTGTACTAACACACATCCTAAGAAACTATTTTTGTCATTACTCTCTCTTTTCTCTTTTAATAATAATAATAATGATAATAATAGTTATTATTATTATTATTATTATTATTATTTTTTTTTTTTTTTTTTTTTTTTTTTTTTGCTCTATCACAGTCCTCCAATTCGACTGGGTGGTATTTATAGTGTGGGGTTCCGGGTTGCATCCTGCCTCCTTAGGAGTCCATCACTTTTCTTACTATGTGTGCCGTTTCTAGGATCACACTCTTCTGCATGAGTCCTTGAGCTACTTCAGCCTCTAGTTTTTCTAGATTCCTGTTCAGGGATCTTGGGATCGTGCCTAGTGCTCCTATGATTATGAGTACGATTTCCACTGGCATATCCCATATCCTTCTTATTTCTATTTTCAGATCTTGATACTTATCCATTTTTTCCCTCTCTTTCTCTTCAACTCTGGTGTCCCATCGTATTGCGACATCAATGAGTGATACTTTCTTCTTGACTTTGTCAATCAACGTCACGTCTGGTCTTTTTGCACGTATCACCCTATCCGTTCTGATACCATAGTCCCAGAGGATCTTTGCCTGATCGTTTTCTATCACTCCTTCAGGTTGGTGCTCGTACCACTTATTACTGCAAGGTAGCTGATGTTTCTTGCACAGGCTCCAGTGGAGGGCTTTTGCCACTGAATCATGCCTCTTTTTGTACTGGTTCTGTGCAAGTGCCGGGCATTCACTTGCTATGTGGTTTATGGTTTCATTTTTCATATTGCACTTCCTACATATGGGAGAGATGTTATTTCCATCTATCGTTCTTTGAACATATCTGGTTCTTAGGGCCTGATCTTGTGCCGCTGTTATCATTCCTTCAGTTTCCTTCTTTAGCTCACCCCTCTGTAGCCATTGCCCCGTGTCATTGCTGGCTAGTTCTTTAGTCTGTCTCATGTATTGTACGTGCATTGGTTTGTTGTGCCAGTCCTCTGTTCTGTCTGTCTTTCTCCTGTCTCAGTATATTTCTGGGTCTTCGTCTACTTTTATTAGTCCTTCTTCCATTGCACTCTTTAGCCACTTGTCTTCACTGGTTTTCAGATATTGCCCCAGTGCTCTGTTCTCGATGTTGACGCAGTCCTCTATACTTAGTAGTCCTCTCCCTCCTTCCTTTCCTGTTATGTATAGTCTGTCCGTATTTGCTCTTGGGTGTGGTGCTTTGTGTATTGTCATATGTTTCCTGGTTTTCTGATCTATGCTGCGGAGTTCTGCCTTCGTCCATTCCACTATTCCTGCGCTGTATCTGATTACTGGCACTGCCCATGTGTTTATGGCTTTTATCATATTTCCGGCGTTGAGTTTTGACTTGAGTATCGCCTTGAGTCTCTGCATATATTCTTTTCTAATCGTGTCCTTCATCTCTTGGTGTTTTATATCCCCTCCTTCCATTATCCCCAGGTATTTGTATCCTGTCTCATCTATGTGTTTGATGTTGCTCCCATCTGGTAGTTTTATCCCTTCAGTTCTCGTTACTTTGCCTTTTTATATGTTGACTAAGGCGCATTTTTCTATTCCAAACTCCATCCTGATGTCCCCAGATACAATCCTTACAGTCTGGATTAGGGTATCTATTTCCTTGATGCTCTTACCATACAGCTTGATGTCGTCCATGAACATCAGATGGTTGATTCTGTTGCCTCTTTTCTTGAGTTGGTACCCGGCATCCATCTTCTGTAGTACTTTTGTCATGGGAATCATGGCTACTATGAAGAGTAGTGGGGACAGTGAGTCGCCCTGGAAGATCCCTCTCCTGATATTAACCTCTGCTAGTCTTATTCCAGAGCTTGTAAGTATTGTATTCCAGTTGCGCATTGTATTTTTGAGGAAGCTGATGGTGTTTTTCCTCTGCCCCATATATTTTCAGACATTCTATTAGCCATGTGTGTGGTATCATGTCAAAGGCTTTCTTATAGTCTATCCATGCCATGCTTAGGTTGGTTTTCCTTCTACTGTTCTTCATTACCATTTTGTCTATCAGGAGCTGGTCTTTTGTGCCCCTACACTTCCTTCTGCAGCCTTTCTGTTGGTGGGGGATGGTGTTTGTCTCCTCTAGGTAGTTGTATAGCCTTTCACTGATGATACCTGTTAGTAACTTCCACATTATTGGTAGGCAGGTGATAGGCCTGTAGTTACTGGCTATATTTCCCTTATTCTTGTCTTTTTGTACTAGGATGTTCTTCCTGTGGTCATCCATTTGGGTGCTTGGTGATTTGAGATACAATGCTGGAGTTGTTCTGCTATTCGTGGGTGTAGGGCCTTGAAGTTTTTCAGCCAGTATCCATGAACTTCATCGGGACCTGGGGCTTTCCAGTTTGACATTTTATTATTATTAAATTATTATTATTATTATTTTTTTTTTTTTTTTTTTTTTTTTTTTTTTTTTTTTTTTTTTTTGCTCTATCACAGTCCTCCAATTCGACTGGGTGGTATTTATAGTGTGGGGTTCCGGGTTGGCATCCTACCTCCTTAGGAGTCCATCACTTTTCTTACTATGTGCGCCGTTTCTAGGATCACACTCTTTCTCTGCATGAGGCCCGGAGCTACTTCAGCCTCTAGTTTTTTCCAGATTCCTTTTCAGGGATCTTGGGATCGTGCCTAGTGCTCCTATGATTATGGGTACGATTTCCACTGGCATATCCCATATCCTTCTTATTTCTATTTTCAGATCTTGATACTTATCCATTTTTTCCCTCTCTTTCTCTTCAACTCTGGTGTCCCATGGTATTGCGACATCAATGAGTGATACTTTCTTCTTGACTTTGTCAATCAACGTCACGTCTGGTCTGTTTGCACGTATCACCCTATCCGTTCTGATACCATAGTCCCAGAGGATCTTTGCCTGATCGTTTTCTATCACTCCTTCAGGTTGGTGCTCGTACCACTTATTACTGCAAGGTAGCTGATGTTTCTTGCACAGGCTCCAGTGGAGGGCTTTTGCCACTGAATCATGCCTCTTTTTGTACTGGTTCTGTGCAAGTGCCGGGCATTCACTTGCTATGTGGTTTATGGTTTCATTTTTCGTATTGCACTTCCTACATATGGGAGAGATGTTATTTCCATCTATCATACTTTGAACATATCTGGTTCTTAGGGCCTGATCTTGTGCCGCTGTTATCATTCCTTCAGTTTCCTTCTTTAGCTCTCCCCTCTGTAGCCATTGCCAATTGTCATCGCTGGCTAGTTCTTTAGTCTGTCTCATGTATTGTCTGTGCATTGGTTTGTTGTGCCAGTCCTCTGTTCTTTCTGTCTTTCTCTGTTTCTGTATATTTCTGGGTCTTCGTCTACTTTTATTAGCCTTCTTCCTTCCCATGCACTCTTTAGCCACTCGTCTTCACTGGTTTTCAGATTTATTGCCCCAGTGCTCTGTTTTCGATGTTGACACAGTCCTCTATACTTAGTAGTCCTCTCCCTCCTTCCTTTCGTGTTATGTATAGTCTGTGCGTATTTGCTCTTGGGTGTAGTGCTTTGTGTATTGTCATTTGTTTCCTGGTTTTCTGATCTATGCTGCGGAGTTCTGCCTTCGTCCATTCCACTATTCCTGCGCTGTATCTGATTACTGGCACTGCCCATGTGTGTATGGCTTTTATCATATTTCCGGCGTTGAGTTTTGACTTGAGTATCGCCTTGAGTCTCTGCATATATTCTTTCTGATCGTGTCCTTCATCTCTTGGTGTTTTATATCTCCTCCTTCCATTATTCCCAGGTATTTGTATCCTGTCTCACCTCTTATGTGTTTGATGTTGCTCCCATCTGGTAGCTTTATCCCTTCAGTTGTCGTTACTTTGCCTTTTTGTATGTTGACTAAGGCGCATTTTTCTATTCCAAACTCCATCCTGATGTCCCCAGATACAATCCTTACAGTCTGGATTAGGGTATCTATTTCCTTGATGCTCTTACCATACAGCTTGATGTCGTCCATGAACATCAGATGGTTGATTTTGTTGCCTCTTTTCTTGAGTTGGTACCCGGCATCCATCTTCTGTAGTACTTTTGTCATGGGAATCATGGCTACTACGAAGAGTAGTGGGGACAGTGAGTCGCCCTGGAAGATCCCTCTCCTGATATTAACCTCTGCTAGTCTTATTCCAGAACTTGTAAGTATTGTATTCCAGTTGCGCATTGTATTTTTGAGGAAGCTGATGGTATTTTCCTCTGCCCCATATATTTTCAGGCATTCTATTAGCCATGTGTGTGGTATCATGTCGAAGGCTTTCTTATAGTCTATCCATGCCATGCTTAGGTTGGTTTTCCTTCTCCTACTGTTCTTCATTACCATTTTGTCTATCAGGAGCTGGTCTTTTGTGCCCCTACACTTCCTTCTGCAGCCTTTCTGTTGGTGGGGGATGGTGTTTTGTCTCCTCTAGGTAGTTGTATAGCCTTTCACTGATGATACCTGTTAGTAACTTCCACATTATTGGTAGGCAGGTGATAGGCCTGTAGTTACTGGCTATATTTCCCTTACTCTTGTCTTTTTGTACTAAGGATGTTCTTCCTGTGGTCATCCATTTGGGTGCTTGGTGATTTGAGATACAATGCTGGAGTTGTTCTGCTATTCGTGGGTGTAGGGCCTTGAAGTTTTTGAGCCAGTATCCATGGACTTCATCGGGACCTGGGGCTTTCCAGTTTGGCATTTTCTTTAGTTGGTGTCTGACTGTGTCTGTCGTGATGTCTGTGAATCTTTGTTTTATTCTCCCTGTTTCTTCTTCCTTAACTTCCTGGAGCCATGTTGCATGTTTGTTGTGTGATACCGGATTGCTCCATATGTTTTCCCAGAGTCTCTTACTTGGTTCGGCTTCAGGAATTTCTGGGTGGTTGTCTTCCCCTCTTAGTTGGCTGTATAGTCTTTTCTGGTTGGTTCCGAATAGTTTGTTCTGTTGGTATCCCTTATTCCTGTTCATGTACCGTTGGATCTTGTGTGCTTTGGCCTTAAGCCTCTGTTTTACATCTTCTATTGTGTTGTTTAGTCCCCTCTCTTGTACTTTGTATTTCTCGTTGAGTTTCCTCCCTTGTTTTCTTGCTTCTTAGCCTCTTTTCTGCCATCTCTTTCAGTTTACTCAAGTCAGATCTCATCACCATGATTTGCTTTTCCAGGCGCCTTTTCCAAGGAGGTTGCTGTTTTGGTTTCTGTTGGGTTGGTTGTGACGGTGGTGTTGGTGTTCGAATCCCCATCAGTTCTGCTACTAATCTTGCTCCTGCATATGTCAAGTTATTTGTTTCTGTGATACTGGTGGTGTGTATTCGGCCCATTATTTCATTGACCTCACTTGTTTTCTCCCTTAATTTCTTGGTGTTGTAGGCTTTCATGGAGGGGATCTTTGTTCTCTCTGTATCTGGCTCCATCCATTGTCTAATCTTTTCTACCCATTCCGTCCTCTCTGTTACTTCGTCGGTGTTTCTTCGTGTGTCGTTGTTTGATACCTCATCCTCCCTGTCGTCTTCTGTGGCATCGTCTCTCAGTTCGTCTTCGTGTAATTCGTTGTCGTGTGACATTTCCCTTTCCAGTTCTTCTCTTTCTGTTGGGGAGAGCCAGTTCTTTTTCTTTATGTTCCTTACTTGGTCTGCCAGCCTCTGCTCTGTTTGGGGGGTGTTATTCCTCTCATTCCAGATGTTGACCAATCTTCTTCTATATCCTCTCTCCGTCGGGTTGCTTCTGATGTAGCATCTCCATATTTCCTTATTTTCTTCTCTTGTCCATTTTTTCCTTTTTGCCTCTGTAGCTCCAATCTCAGGCTGTTGATTACTGTCGTTATGGTGATCAGTTGCTGGATGACGACCTCCAAGTACCTGACCGTCTTCCCCTACAATTGGGTTGAATACCTGGTTGCCGGACGAAGCTCCTCTGTTGCCAGAGGTTCCATTTACGTCGTTGTCGTTTATTCCTTCATTTCTTTCCATCATTGCTGAGTTTTGCTATTTAACCCATAGCTGGACCCTACCCCATCAGGGATAGGTACTCATTTACAGCTGAGTAGACTGAGGAAATTATGGTAAAGATCCTTTCCCAAGGAATCAACGCCGAGGAGAGCGGTCACCCATCCAACGACTGACCAGCCCCAATGTTGCTTAACTTGACTTAAGTCTATTGACGACATTATCACAGTCCTCCAGTTCGACTGGGTGGTATTTACAGTGTAAGGTTCCGGGTTGCATCCTGCCTCTTTAGGCTACCATCACTTGTCTTACTATGTGTGCTTTTTCTAGGAGCGCACTCTTCTGCATGAGTCCTGGAGCTACTTCAGTCTCTAGTTTTCCCAGATTCCTTTTCAGGGATCTTTGGATCGTACCTAGTGTTCCTATGATTATGTGTGCAATTTCCACTCGCATATCACATATCCTTCTTATTTTTATTTTCAGGTCTTGTCACTTATCCATTTTCTACCTTTCTTTCTCTTCAACTCGGGTGCCCCTTGGTATTGCGACATCAATAAGTGATGATACTTTCTTCTTGATTTTGTCATTCAACGTTACTTGTAGTCTATTTGCACCTATCTCCCTATCTCTTCTGGCACCATGGTCCCAGAGGATCTTTGCCTGGTCGTTTTTTCGTTTTTTATCACTCATTCAGGTTGGTTATTATTATTATTATTATTATTATTATTATTATTATTATTATTATTATTATTATTATTATTATTACGAGAGTGCCTAGCCATTAGAACTCTCGGTTATGCTTAAACTTTTGTATTCAATGCCACAGATTGTCCTCGTGAAATCAATAGTATTATATATGTTAAACCAGTGTGCCTTATGGTAATGACTTATTTCATTAAATGAAACAAATACTTTTTTCGTGTTATCAAAACCCACTCCTCTTCCCTCCTTTGTTTAAGACGCAAAATGTCGAGCAGAAGGGACAAAAATATTGCTCATTCGACCAGGACTGTCATATACCTTGATAGGTTGCGCATGAAACATCATGCAATGCATCCAAACTGAAACATAAAGTCATACAATGGTATTAGAAATATCAGTAATTATTTAAGATGATACGAATAATAAAGTGAATAGCCTGATAAACGAAGCAACGACTACAACAAAGAATTGATTTTTTTTTTAATAAAACTTCATCATAATTACCTCGCCGCCTCTAACTCCATGTGATGCAAAGAACCCCAGAGGAATTCAACCACCCCTTTCATTCCTATCCTTTTGCTTCTACAAATCCTTCTTTTATAGTTCATATCCATGAAGGTCTGGCTCATTTAAATCAGTTGGTACCCCGCGTATTCCAGCTGACACGATTTCTCTGCGGTCGTACGCAGGTCACGAGATTACAAAAATAACGAAACGGCACGAAATCATATAACCTCCATTACATTCATAAGTAGGATAGATGTATATTGCTTCCCTATCCTATCAAATTTCAATATTTGGTCTTTTGAGAACAGTTGAATATGTCCAAAGCGGGGATTTATGTAATCCACTATTTTGGAAGAGATTTTCACGTATGAATTCCTCCACACTACATTTCCTAGATTTAGTAAGACAGGAAATTGCGCTTCGTGCGCAATTCTACGCATTGTAATCTACGCTGCACTGAATATTTATCAAAAACTGATTTGAAGTACTACTTATTAAAATTTGAGGTATTTTGAAGTGGAAACTGCCTCCAAGAGTAGGGACAAATTCTACGGAATTTTCCTTTAATATTTCAAACTTGTTTTATTCATTGACATTTACCTTTCAGAAAATAAGAATATTCTCTGACATGGTGAAATTAAATTATTTTCGTAAACAATTATACACATACCAAGTTATTATTATTATTATTATTATCTTATTCAGTTTACACTATGCACAGATTCAATTAGAAGAAATTATGATTATAAGCAGTCAACGGAGGGGAAACAAAAGAACCAAGAAAATGGAAGCAACGCAATAAATAGAAATAAACGTAATAATGAAGATATAGATTAAAGTTCAAGACCATATAGCATTATAGCAGCAGACGGCAGTGGCCATTCTGTTCACTTTAAGGGATCTGAAAGCCGTGAAGTAGACTGTCGTCAATTTTACAAAAGATAATATAAAGGAATGATGGTACTTAGTATTGTGACATCTCGGTATAAATGTGGATGCTAGCGATCTTTGGTACTGGAACTTCAAAGCTCATTAAGTTCAACCTCGTAACCATTATCAAGACCTCGAGGTTAGCACATGAGACGGCTAGAAAAAACGTCAAATGTCTCTTATGTATGGAAGTGGGTAGCACTCTAGGAATAACTTTCCAACAAACCTAGGGATCACTACAGACAGGGAGATTGATTGGTAAGTTATTGTTGTAAAGTGCACTCATACTACCATTGGATATAAAATTTATTCCATATTTTTTCTGTTCATCTAAAGTAAAAAAGATAAAATAAAAAAAAATAAAAAAGGAATAAACAATTAAAGTTATCATTTAAAACATCGTAAAGCTTTGACGACTCCAAAATATTTCCATGATGTACCGTTAATACTTATTACCAATAAAGAGAATAGTGGCTATATGAGATTTGAATGATTCGACCAGTTTCTAAACGGTTTTTGTAAATTCGCAGGACAATTATCTTAACTATTTTCTTTAAATAGATTAACTTCGTATTTTGCATACTCTTAAGAATGTAAGCACTGAATCTGAACAAGAAAAATAAAATAAATTCTAACCATCCTTGACAAGATTGGAATCCACATTAAAGGTTAAAGAACAAAAGCCACAACGTTTGAAAGGCGCAAGGAAATGAAGTTATGAGATAAAATCGATAAATTTCTCGACAAATTATGGACAAAGGTTAACAATACTAGAAGAAAACATTTATTATAAGTCCCTTTAAAGGTTAGGTGTTTGGTCGATATTTATGCATGTTTTTCTCAGGAATCATTAAAATCCGGCCATTTTTTTTCTAGGAATTAGGCCATCAAACAGAGGAACCAGCTAGGTAAAACAAAAAAATAATCTCTTGGAAGTAGGACTCCTTTTGTGTAAGGAAAAATTAAGTCTACAAGTATGGGGGAGCGAGTAAATTTTTACATTACTCTGTCTTTGAAAATATAGACTAAAAATTTTGAAAAGTCAAAGAGAGAGAGAGAGAGAGAGAGAGAGAGAGAGAGAGAGAGAGAGAGAGAGAAAAGAGAAGATTCTCCGCCGGTAGTGTTCAATATAATAAACAATACATTCCTAAGCAGAATTTCTGAATGGCAATGTAGGCAACAATGGACATAGTAATAATATTGATATTTTCACACCAAGAGTAGCTATTAAAATGAATCAATATCAATGAGGTTCCATGCTCCAGTTTCTCATTCTAGTAGAGAATGGAATAAGATAAAAATACTCGTATAGCCTGAACTCTCAGTTATCTTAATTAATAAAATGAACCAGATAAACTAAAATGGTACATTAGAGAGAGAGAGAGAGAGAGAGAGAGAGAGAGAGAGAGAGAGATAGAGAGACTCATGAAGACATCATAATTTCCTCTATGTGATTTTGCTCTGTTATTACAATTTTTATATTTGTTAACGAGATCCATATTCAAATGGATGAAAGAAGGCAGTAATTGAATATAAATTCATGTATAAAAAAGTTAAGAAAAAATATATACAAAATTACACCTCATGGAATACTTTTAGAGTTACTATTAACAATATAAACTTGGTTTTCTTGTATAAATAAAAGCCAGTTTTGTATAAAAGAGACAGCAAAAATAACTTCATTGGTAATGTAACAGTTTATTCTATAAAAGAGCTTTAAATCAGAGGAGTAGTACGATCATACGAGTGTATACGACATAATTACTGGAGTCTTATGTTACAAAAAGACGGATGAAACTATTCAAAGGATAATAAGGCTGCGGAAATGTTTAATCATAAAATCCCAGGATTAAGCTAATTTAGCCAAAGGGGGTAATATTAGGAGCTAGATATGCTCAGGCATGATATTATAAGGTCTAAGATAATGGTGTAGTGACTGGCATCTTGTTAAATTCAAGATATGAGAAGAACTAGTAAATTAAGCATGATGTAAAAGAAAAAAAAACTCAAGACAGGATATACAGAATGAGAACAGTCATTTATAAACACAATTAATTTTACCTCGCCCCACGAATTCCAGCGTCTGAACGTTTCACTAGAATGTCTAAACAGTAGCTGAACATAATTCAATTCGAAGAAGTCCGAACGTTAGCGGATAAATAAATCCCCTTCCAACAATGAAAACTATTATCCAGACCATCGCTTGAAGACTGTTATGTTATATTCCATAAATATTATTTATATAGGAAACTTCATAATGGATTTAAATTGATGAACCTGGATAGAGTGCATGATATCCAGTTTAAATAGGGCTATTATAAACATCTTTTTGAGCTGCCAACAAGCCACAGTGACCAGTGCCAGAAGTACTTCTTTTCTCTTACTCTAGAATTGAGGAATGATTTTATGCTTACGAATTAGCTTCGTCTCACCGATGAGAGATCAAAGTTCGAACTCCGCGAGAGAAATTAAATTAAGCCCTTTTCACTAAGCATCAATTAGTCATCTGTAGAACTAGGTAGTCAATTAGGCATCAGGTAGTTATTGTATTGTGAATGGTCACAACCAGGGCTCAGAAGGAAAAAGAGCTAGAAACCAAATCTTGAAACATTTTTCTGAAGCTTATAGGCCAGACACCCCTTCAATGATGAAAAGCATTTTAGGTGCACACAATATATATATATATATATATATATATATATATATATATATATATATATATATATATATATATATTATATATAGTATATTGTATATACTATATACTAGATATGTTTATATATATATATATATATATATATATGATATATATTATATATATAGTATGGCATATATGGCTGGAAGGGTTTTAATGCAGACCTCTGTTCCAAACTGACATAGTTTATTTAATGCGAGTTTCAGGGACCATCCCCTTTTTCAAGCTGAAAATTGCAATATTAAAATGAAATTACAAAAATTACTTACCTAAAAATACAGTTACAATATTAAATAAACTCAAAAGAGGACCACCGAAACTCAACTAAAATTTCCAGTGGAGAAATGAAGGCCAGTAACTTAACAAACAAAAAAAAAAAGAAAAAAAGAAAGAAACAAGGTATATATATCCGTTGTTTACGCCAGGTACAGAGGGGTGGAGGCAATATTGAATATAAAAACTTTAAAATTCTTACAAAAGTTTCTACTTGGCAACAGTTAGCGGTCTTTGAATCCTTCTTTATAAAATAACGATCGTTCCGAAACTGAACAACCAAACTGCCTCCACCCTTTTGTACCCACCCTTTGTACCTGGTGTAAACAACAGATATACCTACGGTTTTTTTTAGTAACTGGCCTCCTTCCTCTACAGGAAATAGAATAGTACTTGAGTTTCCCACTCCACTAGACATAGCGAATAGAATTCTCTTAGCTTGTTTTGGGAAGACGCTGTTTTTATCATTGTCGCACGTCTCTTTGCTTTTTTTATATTTTGAACTCCTGAGACACTTTCGAACTACGCACTGCTACTACTTATTACCTCAAGTAAAATGCGGTTCTTCACAATCATGGGAAGTTTAACATCTAAGATCCCCATTGTTTTAATTTGGTCTCTTAATAATGAAAGGAATTGTTCCATGTGGCAATTAGATAATCCAAGCTATTATATTTTATTCGTTTACATTATGCTGAACCATGAACTCTTCATCCTTCGTCTTACTTAGCGCTCTTTCAAAAACCCACATTTTTTCTGTACTCATTAATTATATTAATCTATTAAAAATTATATCGGTTACTCATTTTTATGTTAAAAGTTGCTGAGGAAGACTATGGCTTCCTTGGCGATACCACATACATGGTACTGCCTATTACAAGAATCAAATCTCAGAATAAACTCCTGAAGAGAAAGTTATTACACCTTGCCACCGTATTCATGTTATTTCCTCACGCATTAAAGTAAATGGATGCCCCACCAGTCACTTTATAGATTATTACTTTCGTATTAATAAAAGGCAAATGATTTGGTAAGAACCCTTGTCTAATATTCCGACTCAATGGTATTTGATTCCATTCTTATCTATTTATTTTTTCACGGTACTCTACTCACCTGATGCACCTGAAGGAATGAGCGCGCCATCTCATGAGACCTCTACCCACATCTACCAAGTAAAAATCGACCCACGTTGACCTGAATATGTTATGAGGACTTTCCCTTTATTACCAGGCTGGGGAATTCTCCATACCCTTTGCTTTTCTTCTCTCTTTCGAGCTTTACGTGTAAGTCTCACTTTTTGTGGCCCGCCCTCATTTTTCTTTTAACTTATTTTGGGCGGTTCAGACTAAAAAAAAAAAAAAAAAAAAAAAAAAAAAAAAGTAGCGCGCAAGGCACACATGCCCTTTCATTACAAATGAAATTCTCGTTGGCATCACAATACTTTTGCCATAATCAAAACAAGAGAGAGAGAGAGAGAGAGAGAGAGAGAGAGAGAGAGAGAGAGAGAGATATGACTGTTAGATTATTTTGACATTTTTGGGGGTGACCAACGTAAAACTCCAAGAAAATGTAAAACTTAAATGCAATTTAAATTTGGTTTTAATAATCAATGCTTAAATCCAAAGGATATGAACATTAAATAGTCTTTAACATGCTGTGCTAAGACACCATAAATCTATTTGTTACCCTAAAGAGCATACGCTTTTAAATACACAAAAGAGGGCTTATGTAATCTAAAGAGAGTAATTCAAAGCTACTTTGTAACCTTATTTAATTCATACTGGGGATGAGGAGAGAGAGAGAGAGAGAGAGAGAGAGAGAGAGAGAGAGAGAGAGAGAGAGAGAGACTAAAGATCCTACTTATTTGCTTTCAGATCACCCTCGACGTTAATGGACTATTGTAGTACACCATAATCTTGAACTTTTGTTAGAGAAGGAACTTGCACTCCTTGTAGGCCCTAATTGATGAAGACGCAGTTGCCATAATTGCTGCTTCTCACTCTGCCATATACATACATACATACATATAGATATATGTGTGTGTATATATATATATATATATATATATATATATATATATATATATATTATATATATATATATATATATATATGTATATATAAATTACTTTATTCGTTTACACAATAAGTTTTTTCATTTTTTTAAGAATTAATACTCTCGCTTATCTACTCAGCAATCCTATGTTATTGACTCCTCCAATTAATTAAAGTTGTCACAAGCGCAACTAATTACACCTTTATAACAGCATTTGATAAAATAGCGCCTTTGATGCTATGTAAGGCTTACGATGATGACATTGTGCTTGTTGCTTTCTTTGTGTGTGTGTATTTTTTTTTTACATGGGGCGGATAAGGAGCTGAACTTAAAAAAGTTATTTCCAGTCTCAGTTATCACAGAATATCGATCATTCTAGGAAAGAAAGCTCCTATGCAGGAATCGCATGGAAAGAAATAAAAAAAAAATAATAATAAAAAAACGCTCCGAAGTTTCTCCTGCACGATCAAGTTTTCTGTACATCTCATAGTGCTGTATGAGCCACGCCCCATGAAACTTTCAGCCGATGATCGGTGGTGGCCTGTCCTATAACGTTGACAGACTTACGACCATGGCAAACTTTAAACTAAATAAAATAAAAACTACCGAGGGTAGAGGGTTCCAATTTGGTATTTTGACGATTGGACGGTGGATGATCGACACACCAATTTGCAGCCCTCTAGCCTCAGCAGTTTTTATGATCTGAGGGTAAGTTAACAAAAATGTGGACCGACAGACAAAACTTTCTCACTTGTTTTCTTTTATAGAAAACTAAAAAGTGATAGTAGAGATACTCAAGCAGTTATTGCAAGTGAAGCTAGCCTTCTTCCTATGGCAATCATCAAAGGCAGGCGATCAAACAAGATCAAAGACACTATTTCGCCCTCTTTTTAAGATTATCATAAAAGCATTTCGATATGCGTTTTTCTGGGGGACCGATGGGAGGAGAGAGATAATTCGTTATGCCGAAAATAATAAATTTGAATGGGAATTTTATCAATTCATTATTGTAAGGAAATGTAATTTCCTAATGACTAGTGTTAATAAATGTGATAAGCTTACATTTATTACAAGACTGGCCTATTTATGGCCTTGTCTAAAAAGTAAACTTGGTAATGTGAACCCTCTCAAAACATATCTGGCACCTACCTTAAGAAAACCTGCAACCGGCATCTCTGCTATCTTTCAAGATATCAAAAAATTAATCTTTATTTCTCCCAAAAGTAACTTGATATAAAAAACAGGAAAATGAATTGAAAAATCCAAAACATGAAGTGTAGTCACTCCTAGCAAAAAAATGATCTCAAATGAATGCTATACACCTCCCGCCAAGACACATTAAATCACACATTAATCTCCAACGCTAATAGTCTTTACCTTTTACTGGATCTCTGTATACCTTCCCCTCCGGCTTGACTCACTAACGATTAACTCTCTGGTCTGCTAATAACCAGCTTTCGATTTGTTATCAGAATATAATTCATTTTGCATGCGCCCTAATGTGTGTACAAACTCATGCACACGAGTGTTCTAACGGTTCTGTTGTGACGTAAAGATCAGGTGATCATATGCCCATCAAGTCACGTAGCCTCTCGCTGGGTCAACTTGCGCACAGGCGCTCTCGTCTCCTCGATTTGATATGTTTTACTTCATCATCTTCTGCCGACCACTTCCTCAAAATATTCGCTGACCAGCCACAGGTTATACATTTGTATAGCATCTTCCACTGATTTCAGTCATAGTGCCTTAAGCATTGTTTTCTTTTGTTAAATTTAGATATGAACCTTCAACTGCTGTACTGCTGGAACTTTCAAGATTAATTCTGTATCGTAAGGTACACAATATCTATCCATGGGCTCTCAAGGCTTAATTGCAAGATGTAAAGAAGAACAAGAGGATTGGGCCTTATTTGAGGACGGCACCGAGTGTGACTCTTCACATGTTGCAAATTTGTATTTACTATTAAGTTGTGGCTGAAATCAAAGTGGAAATGTCCTTTACAGTTTCATGAGACAAGAGTTAGTAACACTGACACTGTTTGAATACTTCTTAGAAAATTTAAATTTCACTCATAAAAGGATATTTGTTAGTTTCAGAATGTGTCTTATATTCACAGCAATTATGGTCTGGGTATACTTGATATTGTAGTAATCTTTCATTACACCTTTTCGTAACCAGGGTTGGGCTTAAATGGTGTAAGTTTGGGCGTATCTATAGAGTAAGCCGTTGAGGTGACATGTTCTTCATTGATAACAATGATTTTAATTCCCCTATTCATTAGTAGTCTATATTCATCCTTTACATATGGACGTGCCATGGAGCAAAAGGGTAAATCTTTGTAATAACTGCAATATTGTGTACTATAATTCAGAGCACCCGTTCATCTGTGCCCAGCCCCTTCCCTCACGACGTTCCTGATTGGCTGTTGAACAGCCAACCAAAGAGTTGCAAACTTGCCAGTAACCAGGACGTGACTACGCGAAGATGAGAGAGAGAGATAAATATTCTTAATCTTTTGCTTGTTATTTTCATATATTTTTCTATAATTTTTTGGTAGCATTGTCATTCATGGCATTTAAGTTACGATACTGTATAAAACACTAGACAATAAATGATGAATGCACTGCGATGTCATGTAAGGGATGAAAGAAAATATTTTATCTTAAAATTTCATATTTATTTCACAATACATATTTTAGCATTAAGTTTACTGAGGAACTTAATTTGTATATCATTAAAATCCTTAAATCATAGGTGGACAATGTTTAGTGCTGAAATTGGGAAACATTACTTTTCTTCGGGTAAAACTGAGGTATAATGAAAGTTATAACTTTTGATAGAATATGATAAACCCTATTCATATAGAAAAAGTCCGCAAAGGCCATTGGCTTGATATTCAAGTTTCCGAAGAATATGGTGTTCATTCAAGAGAGGTAACAGGTTATGGGAAAAATATTAATGGAAAATTCTTAATTATTACTGTACGTAGAAGACTTGGAGTCATTAACATCAAATTATGAATAAAATAAAATAAATAAACCTTGTTTTGCGTGGATAGGTGTTACTTAAACCAAATACGTGTCTGCAGAGCACTGAGCACAGGTCCCTCTGGCAGCACGCAGGGTTTGACGCACGGCCAACAATATAAACTTCATTATAAACTCGTCTCTGACGTTGCTTCCGGCCTCGTATGTCTGATGAATCCCAGTATTATTTAATATGTCTGTAAATGGAGAATTATGCATGTGGTTAACATTTTTACATATTTATTACAGCATAGAAATGTTTGTATATCAAATAGACAAATTAGTAGTAAAACAGTATATGAGGGCAAAATGATATGAACTACAGTATTTACTTGTCCTCTCTCGTCATTGAATGAAAACTGAATTAAATCCTTGGTAAGAAACGGTTCTTGCAATAAATCAAGCAAATAAACGTACAAGCCCAGGAAAGTCTTGAGTAAAAGGAATGCTAATGACATAAAATGGATGGACTTAGATGTTTTCGGGCGTGCATTATATATAATTACCTGTACATAAGTGTCACCCAGCGAATGACGGTGAGGAATCAGTTTGTGAAATAAAACAGTCTAAAAGCAAAACACGTCTCTACGTCAAATCATAAGAAAATACTTAAAAGGAATCCACTTCGGCTAATCTTTAGCTTAACAATTCCCATTTACCTCCTATAAAACCCCTTATTAAACATACTGCATTTGTTTTTTTCCGTCTTTTTTAACCACATGCTAACCAAAACTCAAGAAATTGAAGGAAGTGAAACTGCAGTTTTCTTATTAACACTTGTAAGTTATGTTCTATCAGCAGTCAATTCAGACGACTCGTGGACTTGTAAACCTTGATGACATTGGTTTGGTCACATGGACAACTATATCCCCACTAAAATCACCGCTTAAAAATAGCATACTAGTTGTGATAGAATTATGGATATTATTATTAACGTGATCGTCTTTACTTTTCTCTCTCTCTCTCGAAACTTTAATCCAAAACTTTAATAAAATCTCATAATTAAGCTGACAAACTTGAGAGGTTCGGTAACCGTTGTAAGCTCAAAATCAATCCAGGTTGGAATGAATTTCTTCAGTTCTCTTGTTAATTACAATATTCCTTCTCTAATGAAACAGGACGCCAGCATAGTTTTGTTGTCGCGTGCAAAATTAAGGATCTACACGAACAAATAATGCCTCACTATGAATTCTCTTCTAAGCCGATGATATACATTTCAATGTACTCTGCAAGACTGGGATATGACTCATTGACCCTTGGTTCATGTCTGCCCACGTTCCAGAAGCCTAGAAATCTTTGACCTGGCTTAACTGAAGTGTAAGTAAAGGACTGACGGTGTATACAGATCTTTGAAATGAATCTTTCCCTATAGAGACTTTAGTTCTGTACTCCATAATTTGGAAAAGTGCATGAAAAATTAGTTAATGGTTGCTAATTATAACTACAACAAAGTTCCGAACGATGTTGTCCATCTCATTGAGCCAGAATCTCATTGAGGTGGAGTCAGTAATTCAACACTCAGTTATTGTTTGCATGCTCAATGAAATAAAGTTTTTACATTTCATATACTAGGGTTCACTATGTTCAAAGCTACCACTTATACTTTATTGCCAGCACTAAGCCTCATATTGTCAGTTTGTTTACATTTAGAAGGTCTCATTCAATTTACTGTCGGCCCCTTTGTCACGTTTATCACTAGAGGACATGAGATGGTGAAATTAATATTTCTGTTTCCCTCTTTACGTCTATCCTAAGAGTCACAAATTTGAACACATAATGTAATGTCAGACATCGTCCTCTAAACACTGGAATTTAGCATCCCGCAGATAATTCTTAAGGAATATATATATATCTATATATATATATATATATATATATATATATATATATATAATATATCAATCAGTGTCTGCCGTTATTTCTTATATATATATATATATATATATATATATATATATATATATATATATATATATATATATATATATAAGAAATAACGGCAGACACTGATTGATCTGCGTCGACCAAAGTTGTGTATAGTCATATGTCTATGATTATATGCTTGCTATGTAAAGACTCCTTCATAAGATACGGCACTATTGCATAATTCGGAAGTTAATAACTATGTTAAGAGAATAATGAGAGATATTGTGATCGAAGGGAAATTATAAAGTGGGATGATCATGGATTATAGCATATCCTCATTAGATCAAACAGAATCCTGTCTAAACGTTAATATTAAAGCCAAAACCTCCTTTATCATCATCAAACGCATTCAGCCTTAGATAAAAACAAAGGGGCGATAATTGAGGTTCATCAACTTCAGACATGGTTGAAACAGATGACAATAACAGTGAGTTCATGAGCGCACTTTGATGCCTTTTGTTTTACCATTTCCCTTTGCCCAGAGAAGGATTAGGACTTGTTTAGATCGCGAAGCAAGAAGGGGTGATATTAGTTAAAACCAGGCTAAAAAAGAAAGACGAAACGTCCTAATATATATTCATGAATGAACAGAAATGCAATTACAACAAAGCGTCCAACAGCTAGAGACAGAGCGCTGTGCGGCACCGCGGTTCCTCTTGGTATGACCAGCATTTCATAATCCTGTTAAGACACACACACACACACACACACAGAGATAGAGAGAGAGAGAGAGAGAGAGAGAGAGAGAGAAATTTCAGAAATTGCTATCTTATTCATATCCACAGTCATCAGAGAAATGAATCCATGAATAATTTCTTTTTATCTAAATTTCAGTCATTTGAATATTGCTGTATAAATTATGTAGAACACAGACTGAAAAACGGATTGTAGAACATCATTGTTTATGCAAAAGCTATGAGAACTTGGTTTAATTAACGATTACCGGGAAATGTTTACATAAAAATGAAAGCCGGATACTTTTTTCCTTCCCTGTTTATACAGTTGACAAAGCGGATCTTCATAATGAAGTTGTGAGTCATCAAAAATAGATTGAAAATTCGCGTAATCTTCTAATGAATGGAAATTCGTTTTCCTGCTGCGTAAGAGGATTGCCTTCGGATATGTTGTACTAATAAGCTTTTCAGAGCCATTCGACGTTCACCTAAAAAGTATAAAAATTGAGGTTTAAAACTAAAAGCTCGTAAACGACGGCCTAGGCTCAGAATATACTATTGCTGTGTGAATTATTCCGGATATGTTAATATTAATGATTCTCCTTGTCTAATCCTAAAAGTGCCACAAGAACAATGACATAACAAAAGATGAAAAAAATAATAAAAATCTAGTCTCTCGATGAATCATTAGATACTGCTATTAACAGGTTTTTGTGCGCGTGTGTGTGTGTGTGCGAGTGTGTTTTACCTAAATATTTAAAGGAGCATCGCCCAATATGCTTCTGGGATTATAAGTTACTAAACTTGGTATTCCAGAACATGTAAATGCAGAAACTAGACCAGGAGTATAAGATTTTGTCATACAGAAATATTCAAAGACAAATTTTAATACCAGATTTATTATTATAGATTATATATATAATATTATATAAATATATATAAATATATATTATCTATATAATATTATAAGATATATATACATATATATATATATATATATATATATATATATATATATTTATATATATTATATATATATATATAATGTATATAGAAATATATATTTAAATATAATATCATAGATATATACATATATATATATATATATATCATATTACTATATATATATATATTCTATATGTATAGTATATATATAGATTATTTAGTCCAGTATAAATAATATATAAAGATATAATATGAAAATAAATATATATATATATTATCATATATACCCATAAATCTATATATATAATATATATAAAGATATCTATTGTATATAAGATTATTATATATATAGATATATATATATATATATATATATATATATATAATCATAATATATTTTATATATATATATATATATATCATAAATTTATATATATATTATATATATATATATATACCTATATATATATATATATACATATATATATACATTAAATAATTAATATGATATAAAAAATATATATATTTATATACACACATAAATTAACAAAAAGATTCTTGCTTTTAACGTTTCCCTATTTTGGAAAATATCTCCAATGCAATAAATATTACTGACATCTAATTAATATTTGCATATGACAAGATACTAAGGAAATTGAGCAACGAGAAATGAAGTGAACGTTGTTCATAAGCATTTACAGCTTCATACACCTAGGCGAAAAATCAATGTTTTCAGGTAATCGCGTCAAAACATTTACCATTACATTTAATGAATTAATATCTCTATGTATGGCAGTTGTCTGCCAAGGAAGCAGACGTCAAGATAATTAAAAAGTGTCAGTAAAAATATGCCATTCAATATTAAACACTGTCTACCTAGCATAGCCTCTCGGACAGAATTGTAGGAAAGATTGGATTTGATATATTACAATTACGTTTTAGGGCCAAGTTCAGTTCAGCAAAAGAAAGATACAATAAGCATCTTTACATACCACCAAAATATTATGCCTCAAATTTTACACTATAGAAAGGTCATCAAAATAAAAAGTATTAATAACATTTAAACTCCTCTATCAAATGCATGACAACGCATCTTTTGGATGACCATGCTTTTGTGTTCGGAGATGTCTTTATGTTAAATAAAAATTGTGCTTAAGCAGTCAATTCCACATCCTCGTTACCATTGTTACAAAGAAGGTACATCTATCAAATATATATTGTCTTATTGATGTTCCGTAATTCATAATCGATGTTTAGAAAAAGTTAAATTATCTAGTTGTTTTGACACAAAGAAAGTAGACTTTTTTATGTTTAGTCTTTCAGTCAGAACATTGTGCATCTGAATGGAAAGAGCTCTAACTCGGATGATATCGGTAGGTTGGTGCTCTTTTTCTGTGGCTGTACTGGGGACTTTCGCGCAATATGCCTAATTTTTACTAGATAACTGTATGCCATCCTAATAGTACTGATAGACACATATCCCTTCTATAAAAAGAGACTTTATTCTCCCAAAGGATTTTCTTAATGCATTATAGCCCTTAGGAACGTTTCCTAGCAAGAATCTATTAAAAATGGAGATAATAGAACCGCTATTTTTTATGCCGTTTTGATAGATTTTTTTAACTTTATTTTTTAACTTCTCCATTGCTGGGTTCCAGCATGCCCCTTGTGAGAAAGGAAATGAAAGAGTGAGTGGGAATTTTTTTTCAAACTTCTTTAAATTAAAAAAAAATAAGAAAATGTACTTCCGGCGTAAAGGACTATAGATTCTGTGATGCTAATCTATGTAAATCAATAATGCATAACGAAATTCAGGTTTCTATTGACACTAACCTGTGGACGACCGCTATATTTTCGTGTTCTGTTCCATGTGGAAATTTTATGTATTGTAACAATTCTTCAGTCAATCCTAACCAATCGACGACATTTCTGACAACAATGCTTTTCGAAAGTTAAATGTGAGATAAACAAAGAACAGTCATAAGAGACTGCTGTCAACAATGACTGAAATGGAAGCACTAGAGCTGCGTGTCATGCCATCTGTCATGGATTTACAATTGTTGTCCCAGGATTCTCAGCTTTCAGTCTTGCAAGTGCTCAAATTGGTATGTGTTGTTGAGAGCCCTATTGATAACAATGATTATCATATTTAACCTATCGCCCCCGACTCTCTCTCTCTCTCTCTCTCTCTCTCTCTCTCTCTCTCTCTCTCTCTCTCTCTCTCTCTCTTCGATATTTGGAAAAAGTTAAAATATGGGTACTTTTGCAGCAAAATATAATGATAATAGTTTTTTATATCGCTCTCTCTCTCTCTCTCTCTCAGCATATTTTACCTTTCTCTCGAATAAGTAAAAAGATGAAAGAGATGACAAAAAATAACCTGTTTCAGAAAGTTGAGAATGGAGAAAAATTATGGCCCAGGGAAGATTGCAGGAGAAAGAGAATAGATCTCCTCTGAAGATACCTTGACAGCAGTCGAAATATAAGGCCATTACCAAAAAGACATTACTTGTCAGCGTTGGATCCCAAATGGACTCGCTACCGAAGTTCTTTAGAAGGGTCAGTATTCCGAGGGGAAGCACTGAACCTTGGTCAGGAGACGAATGTGAGTTTATATACGATTGCACATATTTTAAATTTTATTGATTTCACAATATTTTAAAAAGAGGAAAAGTTCATATTGCACTTTCTTTGACCTGATTTTCATTCCTTGTGTCATAGAACTGAACTGCAGTCGTTGTCGCGGTATATTTTAATTGTAAAGGAATAACCTGTGAAAAGAAGGAATACTAATTATGAATGACTCGACGCCGCCATTTACACAGAAAAGAAAAATAAAATGGTTGAATTGTTTTATGGAATACTTCAGGTGTGTTCTCAAGGTAGCAATGCCAACTGAAGAAGTTAGTGGTTTAGATAAACAATCGTATGTACACAATTTGATTAATACTAGAACCCAAGAAGGTTCTAAATCCAGTCAGTTAATAAATTTGGAAGATATTCTATATGACGATTGGATAGAAAACTTACAAAGTGGCTGTGGGTTTTGATCACGATGATGCTCTCCATCCTCTCAGAAACGCTGAATGAATCATTCATTTCAGCCAATCAATTGTCTTATACACTTTTCAGATGCATATACATCCTCAGAACACACTCGCCCGTCTTTTCTCAAGCTCTGTCCCTTTCACCATTTCTAATGTCTCCATGTTTAGTGCCACTTGAATGATTCACACAGAACATGTAATACCATGAAGAATTCATGTCAGCATTTTAGTTGTCAGTTTTATCCAACTTTCAAATTTCCTTCCCAGTTTAATTGTGGTGACTGCGCTCCTTTCACATATATATATCATATATATATATATATATATATATATATATATATAGTATATATATATATCATATATATATATGCATGTATATATATATGTGTGTGTGTGTGTGCACGCAAAAAAAGAAAGAAGGAAACGAAGAAACTAAATGAAAAGCTAAAGATGAATATGTGGATTAATACCAATAAAAACAGACGAATAACAGCATATCATAACACAGGACCTGTAGTTCACTACCATATCTAGGGTTACATGTCGGGGAAGTTGGTTATAAATTAGTATTATTTCTGGGGAAATAGTACATCTATTCCCAACACAAGAGCTGACACGTTCGAAGGGAGAGGAAAGGACAGGATGGGAAAGGAAAGGGGAAGGAAAGTTTATACAATCTCTATTACCTGAACAACTCCCAGATTCAGAAACTTTGTCTTCTCACGAAATGTAATATGCGATTACTGAAGTTCCATCTTGAAAGGAATACTATTACCGATATTAAATTCTTTTCACCTCTTACCTAGAATTACCCTTCTATACACATAAGCTATCTAATATTTATATACAAATTTCTGACCTACCTAATAATATTCAGTTGTTCAGTTCAGTAACAATTAGTATTCGCTTTATATTTTTCTTGTTTCTATTTTCATAAAGAAAGGAGAACGGTTTAATTATTTGTCCTTGCTAAATAATTCATAATACATAAAATAAAATAAATATGATCGCTCTTTTCTTCTTATTTATGGGTAGTAGCAAAAGCCAAAGTACAGCATAGTTCTTACGTTTACCTTCTTTAGTTGAATAAATGAAAGTAAAAAAAACACTCATAGTAGCAAGAGTCTTGAAAAGGAGAAACAAATCCACAGTTATGTATGGGTACAAAGATATTAAAAATAATCTACACAGAAAGATATCGTGAATCTGTTTGAACAGATTAACGAAAGCTCTCTGTTTATATTTATTAACCAAACATAACTGTGGATTTATTTCCCCAATAAAAGCATTAACAGTGTTATAGAGCATTACGTTCGTAGGGAGATAATTTCAAACGATAAAAGGACAGCTTTATGAAACTGCAGTAAAATGTGGGACTGCCGTCGATGTTGTATATGAAAAGTTGTAAAAGATGTAAGTAAATAGTCAAGAATGTTGTAACCAAAGAAATAGAAAAAATGGAGAGAATAAATAATAAGGAGAAAAACATCAATTTCCCAAGAGCTAAGCCATTAAATATATGCTGACTAATTTGCCAAGTATATTTATAGAATATAATGGTCACATAGCACATCAGTTTACATCTTAATGGATACTACTTGAACGCGAAAACACGGAGTATGTCAATAAAAAAATACATGGATAATAATATTGTATAATTTAAGACTCGATTAGATTATGACTTTCAGCCTCTTAAAACTTTCCCCACGTAGGGGGCTACTGCTATATATGTATGTATGTAAGTATGTATATATATATATATATATATATATATATATATATATATACACACATATATATATAACAGAACCGGCTACAAAATATTTTCAAAGTCGTATATGATAGCTGTGAGATCATTTTCATGAAGGTCTTTAAAATCATTATACTTACTATCATCAACAATGTTTTTGCTTACTATAGAAGTTTACGTAGAAAGAAAAAAAATGACAATATTAGCTGTAGGACGGTGCTGTTCGTTCCACTACTTTTAAAAATTAAGAGATTAAATACTATCGAGCTTGGAAAGTTTGTTGATAACCTCTTTATTTTCTGTGACAATAACTCGACAGATTTGTTGTTATTTTGTTTTTAAATCAATCTTTGTGAGAAAAAATCTAAACCAAGAGGGGAAATGATGATGAATTACAGCGCAAAGACGTTTTTTTCTGAAGATGATAATTGTATCAAAGTTTTCATCAATCTTCATATCAGCAAAAATTTGAGTTGTTGGTATTTATTAGGCTAATATTCAGCATCACATCAAGCTACCAAGAACTACAAATGTTATCGAGAATGATGCAAATAAGGTGAACATGAAAATGTTTGCTGAGTCTTGCATCAGGAAAACCGAAACAAAATTCGGGCAAACTGAAAGTATCAGGAGAGCTGATGATCACCACAAATCCGATAACCTTTTCGTGATTCACTATCCAAAATCCATCGGGAGTTCGCTCTATAATGTGTATTTGAAAGAAAAACAAAATGAACGCTGTGTTTACAAAGTACCATGCAGAAGCTGCGGTAAAATTTATGCCCGAAAAACAAGACCTGGAATCCCGGCCATTAACCGAAAACAAAAGAGGAGCGATATACTGCTTCCAGAAATCGGGAATTTTCTCTTTTAATCTTAGAAATCGTTATTTTCCATTTGTACACAGCCCATATTTACATAGAAAAAAAACTTGCCTTACCGTGATACATTCACTACTGATAAAGATTTTAGCTTTACTCCACATTATTCACAACACTTAAACATACACATACACACACATGTATATATATATATATATATATATATATATATATATATATATATATATATATATATATATATATATATATATATATATATATATATATATATATATATATATATATATATATATATATATATATATATATATGTGTGTGTGTGTGTGTGTGTGTGTATATATATATATATATATATATATATATATATATATATATATATATATATATATATATATATATATATGAAAACGTATTTCTTAATAGGGAGACCTCCAGAATGTTGCTGTGCAATAATAAGAAACTACAGCGGAAATGTCGCTAGTGGAGCTTAACCACCTATGACAAAAGGTTATTAGTATATGATGGCCATGGGACGGATATATGCAAAGTTCCTTCTTTATTTCCTTTAAGTAAAAGCAGTCGAGGCGCAGGTATCACTTTCACAATGTAAAAGTGACCTTTTTTGAAGACGGGCCAACTTACTCAGAGAAAAGGTTTCGAACGCATTCGTTACGTAACTTATGACAGCATTTCTTCCCTCTTTCTCGATGGATGATTGGCTATACGTAACGAAGGCTATACCTCTGGCAACAATGACATACAAATTTAAATACAAGCAAAGCAGTACACCTTTATGAACTCTGGAACCTCTCCACTGATAATTGTCATAATGAACAAACCAACAAAATATGTTAATAAATACAAAAACACTTCGATTATTAGTCGAACTCCCAAAATAAGTTTCCAAAGAAATTACGGTCTACTTTATAGGTCACAATCAGATTGACAAGATGTAGGGAATAGTTGGTAATTATCAAAAACATAGTAGACAAGCTTGATTTGATAACTGCTATATCCAATGTCAAGCAATTTTTATTTATTGGCTATCTACCTATTTACTGAAAAAAATAGCCGATACCGTATATTGACTTTAAACCTTCACCAATAATTATCGTCAGTATGGTGACTTCATGAGGCTCCACCCACTTTCGCCTCGTTGTAATTCAGGATAACACTGAAGGCTACCATGGGCATTGCTGGATTAGAAAATTTAACTTCTGGCTATAAAAACTAATTTCTCGAGTAGTAAGAAGTGCTAAATGGTCCTCAAGGACCCCAGCAGTTGGCCTAAACGTTTAATTCATGTATATTACTGCTATACTGTTGCGGCACTACTGCTACACTAGTACTACTACGCTAGCGCTGATACCCCACCCACATCTATGTATCGTTCCGCCATTCATAAAGTCTTTGGGTTTCAGAGCCGATGGAATTTCTGTCTGGTGGATGGGCGGGGCAACATTTAGTCAAAAGGTGTTTGTTTACCTTGCTTACGTAATGAATGTTTTTCGACTCTTGGCTCGTAATCATTGGCCATGGCGTCGGCTAGATCATTTATACTCTATAAAAATTAAAACTATCGGGTTTAGGTTATTGATAATGCTGAAAAAATTTGTGTATGGTTGTAAAATATACATATGTCAACTTTCAGCTACATCCGATGCTTTGACAAGGAGCAAAGTCCAAAAAAAACCGTGTTACAGAGACCCTGAATCTCATAGTAAGTTCACCAGTCGTCACTGTACGAGAACAGATCATTTTTCGTGTAAAACATCAATATGAATTTAATGAAACGTTTTCGTGGTAAATAATACTAAGGTATTATTTCAGTTATATTAAGGGTTATTAAGCTAAAATAACATACCGGAAACCGATCCTGTCTTGTATTGTCAGCTCTCAGCTATTATGTCAGATTTAGTTTTAAGTGTTTTAATTTCACATTTGTTTCACAGTTACAACAGAGTAATATTTTTTTCCTATTGCGATAACAATGTTGTTGTATGAAAAAGTAAGGAAGAAAGAATTGCATAAAAAAACATAAAATCGTAAAAAGCCTTTGTGATACAGAAAGCGATGAATGAGGGGTCTGTAGCCCAAGAGATGTGATTCAACACATGGAAACTAAAAGGCAGTTTATTAGTTAAACAGTAACACATTTTGAAAGATAATGTTCAAAAGAAAAGCTAAGTAGTTTTTGGGCTGGGGATTTACGTATAAGCTATTCATCAAAAACTGCGATTATGTTTGTCTAAAATAAGAAACGAATTATATTCATGCTCCTTCTTGAGATGGTCAGTTGACCAGGCTCATCACTTAGTTGTACATTGCACGTAATGCAATATAAAATCAAGCAATAAGAACGGAGAGACAGACAGACAGACCGGCAGATTAACAGAATCGTAAATGAGTCACACGAACACAATACAGAAAGGTATATACTTACTTCAAGGCAGTAGATCATAAACGTAACCCATCCGCCAATCGGGCAACTTTTAGACCGGGGAACTTCCTTGACCACAAACTGTAATAAAACTAGCTTTTCGTAGTCTTGCCAATTTATTCACTAAAATACAAAATAGTTTATTTCTATGAAGTGGACTAACTTGAGCCCTCAGAGTCAAACTTTTTCATTTCAAAATTAATGGATTGACGAATGAAACCACTGAAACAATTTCATTTTATAGGCAAGTAAATGCACTTTCAGGGTAAGTGTGAAATAACGATAAATATTCCAGGAAAAGCTACCTTTTGCCAGGTGCCTTGTTGTCGAACTTCTCAGTTATAGAAGTCCTTTGTTCCTCACACCGTTGGGCAGTTGAGCAATGACCCTAAGGATGTTGAGCGCCTGCAACCTCAAAAGTTCAAGTGAAGATGCTATGCATTAATATCCTAAAAATATCTCTTTGCATTTTACTTAAATTTTAATATATTTGTTTATTATTTTGTATTTTGTTTTCTTTTCTGATAACTGAAATCGACTTTCCGTATTTCCTATTATCATATGTTACTTCTTTCAAATGACCAAATATTCTCTGGATACTTGAATTTTAAGTCAACAACATCAACAACAACAACAACAACAACAATAATAATAATAATAATAATAATAATAATAATAATAATAATAATAATAATAATAATAATAATAATAATAAAAGTCATACTCTCTAAATAGTAATAGATAAGTACCTGCTCAAACTACATAGATTAAATTACATGTAATCGAGTCCATTCTTGCACTCATTATCCTTTTACAATTATGACAAAGAACGATGCTTATAATCAGGTTTCTCATTATGTCACGTAGCTTTTAATATATGACATCTTTTTATTTGGCCTTTCTAAGGTTAGATAGATCCATTCTGTTCTCATCAAGTCTCATGTTTGCAGAAGGGCGTGCGGCTGTTACTATTCAGGTTTTCAAGAAATTATTTTCTGAGGTAATATTGCTGGCACAAAGCACTACACGCGTGTTCAGGTTTGACAGTCAATAAGAAAGGAAATACATGAAAATGTTCTACTTTCCTGGTGACATCTAACCCTACGCATACTAGGAGTTACAAGGAGTTACACGGAATAGGCTGTCTCAAAGACTTATTATTCCATCCGAGGAGACACAATGTGCTCACTTATCTCTAAGAGTAAGTTTTACTCTTCATTTCACGTGTTCTAATGATTTTGTCTAGCTTTCTTTTAAACTCTTCCACACTGTTACTGTTTACAACTTCTGGTGGCAATTTATTCCATATGTCACATATCTTGTACGTGAAGAAGTTACAGTAATGAGATGTGTTGTATCTCTTCAGTTCTAGTTTCCATCGTTTAACATAGATAGGTTACTGTCTACTCTTGCTATACCTTTCAGTATTTTGAATGTTTCTATTAGTTGTCCTTGCAATCCCCCTTCTAATCTATTTATGTCCTTTCTTAGTGTTGGTGACCAAAACTGTACTGCATATTACAGATGAGGTCTAAATATTGATGTGTAGAGCTGCAGTAGCGTTTCCTTGTTTCTGTATCTGAACTGCCTCTTTATGTATCCAACTAGTTTCTATGTTTTCCTTTTGGCTTTTATTCACTGTTTTGTGGATTCTAAGTCCTTGGTTATGATGACTCCAAGGTCATTACCAAGCAGAGCATGTAATTGGCATGAAGGTTGTTTGTTCCTATTTGTAACACGTTACATTTATCCAAGTTAAAAGGCATGATATATTTTTGACCACTCTCCTTTTATCTTCAGATCATTTCTTAAACTTTCCACTGTATCTGGGTCTCTTGCATTTACACCTAGTTTGGTGTCATATGCAAATTTGGCAATCCTGCTGGTTAATCCTACATCAATGTCATTTAATATAAATTAAAAAAACAAAAGCAGGGCAAGTACAGAACCCTAAGGAACTCCACTTGTCACATCTGCCAATTCTGATTCTTCACCGTTTATTACGAATCTGTTTTCTATTAGTTAGCCAGTCTTCGATCTAGTGTGCTGTTTCTCCTACAATTCCTAAAGCTCTAACTCTTGTCATTAGTTTCTTGTGTGGAACTTTGTCAAAGGTCTTTTGAAAATCTAAGTAGAGTATATCTATTGCTCTCTACTACTGTCTTAAATACCAAGCATGTTATGGAAAAACCTCCAAGAAGTTTGATAGGCAGGATCTGTTTTGCCTGAAGCCATGTTGACTGTTTAACAACAGGTTGTTTCTATGTGATGCACAGTTTAATCTGCAATCATGGACTCAAAAATCTCAGAAGGACTTATGTTAGACAGATTAGTCTATAATTCCCATGCTCTTCTCTTGGACATTTTTTTGCAAACTGGGGACAAATTACTTAGTTCCATCCTTTTGGTGGAGTTGATATAGCTGAGGAACTATCTCCTCTTTTAACTGTTTAATTTCTCTTGAATGTATACCATCCGGGCCGGGAGATTTGAACTTCATTAGTTCAAATAACTCTGCTTCTTCCAAGTCTGAGTTCACTAGGTTTTCTCCTGTGTCTCTAAGGGGACCTGTGCTATTTTTTATTGGCCTCCTACCATTAACATGGGCAAAGAATTCTTTTGGAGTTACGTAGAAACTAATCCAACTCTCTTATCCTTATTTACTTTTGCATTTCTTACTAATTTATCCACAGAGTTCTTTATGTCTGCTTGTTTCATCTGGTGTTGGGTGTGTATCCATTGATTTATGCAATCTGTCTCTTCCCCTTATTTTATTTTTAATTTCTCTGTTGAACCACTTAGGCTGAGGGTTACCATTTGTTAGTATTTGCTTTAATGGAATACATCTGGGGGGTTTTTCTGTGTATTCTTCTAGAAAAGCTTCCCAGTAATTGTCTATGTGTTTTGGTCATATTCTAGATTTTCAACATACTTCTTTAGTTCACGTAGGTCTACTCGACGGATGTCTAATCTCGTTAGTATCTTCTTCTCTTCTTTAAATTGAATATTAATGTGAAATGTAATAACTTTATTGTCGCTTTTGCCTAGATTTGCACGTACTGAAAGGTCAGACACTAGGTTATCTTCTGTTGATAGGACAATGTCTAGTATGTTGTTTCCTCTAGTAGGTATGTCAACCCATTGGTGTAGGAATTCATTGTTATATCTAATTCTTCACTTGCTATTAATGCTTTGAAGTGATCTACTTTGTTTTGAATAGATTGTCCATTAAACTATGCCACTCTGAGGGACTTTTCTATCTTCTCTTTCGTCCTCGGTGGCTTTATTTGTTTCCCTTTTACTAACCAAATTCTGGGAGCTTTCCTACTTCTTACATTGAATGTTCGGTTCAATGAGGTGTTTCAAGACATTTTAATTAAGAAAGTTTCCCAGTAATTTTACTCCTTCCACATTCAAGTGAGTTCCATCTATTTTATATAGTTTCGTGATCCCTACAAATCTGTTCCAAAAGTTTACAAACCTAACACCATTTTCTTAGCATATTCGCTCCAGTCTGTCATTGATTGCAATTGCCATGCTAAGGGAGTAGTAGCTTACATTGGTTCTATGCAGAAGGCCTATAAGAATGCCATTATCGGTTTTCTCACAGCTGTTTTCTACAGCATTTCTTTGTCTGGCAAGTTCTTCCATCTTTCAGAAATGAGTAGTGTCCTCCTCCCTTTTCTACTTTTCACTTTGATTTTCTTCATGCCTCGGCAATCTTCTTTGCTCCTGCACCTGAGTACGCAACAACTTTTGTCGAATTTCTATTTTAGGCCATAAAATTGAACCCCTGCTCATTTACTAACGAGTGTCCAATTAAGGTTGTTTCCTCTTCGTTTTCCAAGAGCACCACAAATCTATTCGATTTGTTTATTCCTTTCGGGTGACAATTGTGTTTACTGGCTCCTATCAATCTTCTACGAACAGCTCTCTTGAATTCATCATTTTTATCCTTGTAAGCTTCTCTCTTTGTACCTTGTCTAGTGCTTGTTTCAGTTTCATCTCCACTATACTCTCTCCGTTTTCTAATATGTAGTTGTTTAATTCCTGTTTCTCTCTCTTAAGGTTTAAGGTTTATCACTTCTCTTCTTAGGTTTCTAATTTTCTTTTCCATCCTGTCTTCTTTTCCTTGCCTTCGAGCTTCTCTTTCCCCAGCGCCTTTAGTTCCTTTGACATTTCTTCTACTTCCCTCCTCAGTTTATCTATCTCTTGTTCTTGTTGACAGAAGAGACAGACACTAAGAATAACTAGCTTTGATGCGCATGCCTCTTTGCAGTCTACGCACCACCTGTTTACCTTGCATTTTGCACGTGTGCTTTAATTTTAACTTGTCTTTAGTCATCTCTGTTTTTGTCTTGGTTTCATCATTTCTATCTGAACTTTAATTCAATATTCTTTCTAATGTGACCAGTTGAAAAGAGAAAGGGGGGTGGTTGGGTACTCCCGCAGTCGCTGCATCTGCTTATCCAGTTTCACATAGTTTGTTGCCAGGACACCTTTTATCGCTGCCACAATAACATATGGTATTGCTGTTGTTAGACGATCCCAAACGTGTCACAGCTCCCAACCAAGCAACACAATTATCCTAACCAAATGATGTTTTGCCAGAAGTGAACAGCAGCAGCATCCCTTAAATGAACAAACATCCAACAGCCATGGACAGCCAGAATCTTTTTACTTGAATGGCTCTCCCCCAACCATGAAACTCCCCAAGGAATGGCTACAATAGCCACACCAGCAGACACCACGGATAGGAAGTCCACAATCAATCGCACAGAAGCTCACATGGGGCTTTTAGTGGTAACCTTACTAGTATCGTGACTAGGTTCCAGTCCCAAACTGGCAGCATTGTGCCGCTTCATCTATTTACCATTCAGATTAAAGGCTTTCTGTGGAAGCTGTACAAAAGTCCAAGGGAATAAATAAAAATGTTACCTACAAAAATATAGCCGGCTAGTAATATGTGAATGTAATTCAGAAAGAAATTGATAAATCTCATGATAAAATACTTAATGCACTAACTTGGATCATCCTGCTAGCGTTTCAGGATAATTGTAGTTCTTTGCTTTAACATAAAATTTAATTGAATAAGCGCATAATCATAATATTAAGGCTTAAACATGTCAAAAGCACTGAACACTTACTAGCTCTGATTTAATTAGAATACTTTATGTAGTTCAGAAGCTTTTCATGTTTCCATCAAAAGAAAATATTACCAAAATTACTGAAATTTCCTTAATTTTTGTATTGTGCAAAATATCAAACAGTAGCAAAAAAGTAAACGGTATTGTTGAAAATACATTTGCATTACGAAAGCATGATAATGTAGAGGTATTTAATAAGAAGTAGAGGAGAGAGAGAGAGAGAGAGAGAGAGAGAGAGAGAGAGAGAGAGAGAGAGAGAGAGAGAGAGAGAGAGTACACAATAACCTCGAAATGAATTTTATTTATTTAAACAAAAGTCTCATTTGGGGAAATTAAATGAACAGAAAGTGATTAAAGACCAAACGCAAATCGAGAGACCCTCCATGAAGAGAATGCAGCCTCGTTTTAATGAAGTATTAAGAATACACATAAACACACATGTGCCAAATCATAAAATATTAGCCAGAGATGCTTGTGGTATGACTGATGAGAAAATAATATATAAAAGCAAATACATAAAAAAACACTAGATTTTGAATGAGACAGAAAGGTTTAAAAAGTGAGATATTTTGGCAGGCCAGTGATATTGAATACGCTACAGAGAAGTATTATTATTACTATTATTTTTTTTTTGTCTATCACAGTCCTCCAATTCGACTGGGTGGTATTTATAGTGTTGGGTTCCGGGTTGCATCCTGCCTCCTTAGGAGTCCATCACTTTTCTTACTATGTGCGCCGTTTCTAGGATCACACTCTTTTGCATGAGTCCTTGAGCTACTTCAGCCTTTAGTTTTTCCAGATTCCTTTTCAGGGATCTTGGGATCGTGCCTAGTGTATCTATGATTGTGGGTATAATTTCCACTGGCATATCCCATATCCTTCTTATTTCTATTTTTAGGTCTTAATACTTATCCATTTTTTCCCTCTCTTTCTCTTCGACTCTGGTGTCCCATGGTACTGCGACATCAATGAGTGATACTTTCTTCTTGATTTTGTCAATCAACGTCACGTCTGGTCTGTTTGCACGTATAGCCCTATCTGTTCTGATACCATAGTCCCAGAGGATCTTTGCCTTAGCATTTTCTATCAATCCTTAAAGTTGGTGCTCCTACCAACCAATTATTACTGCAAGGTAGCTGGTTTTTCTTGCACAGGGTCCAGTGGAGGGCTTTTGCCACTGAATCATGCCTCTTTTTGTACTGGTTCTGTGCAAGTGCCGGACATTCGCTTGCTATGTGGTTTATGGTTTCATTTTTCATATTGCACTTCCTACATATGAGAGAGATGTTATTTCCATCTGTCGTTCTTTGAACATATCTGGTTCTCAGGGCCTGATCTTGTGCCGCTGTTATCATTCCTTCAGTTTCCTTCTTGAGCTCTCCCCTCAGTAGCCATTGTCATGTGTCATCGCTGGCTAGTTCTTTAGTCTGTCTCATGTATTGTCCGTGCATTGGTTTGTTTTGCCATTCCTCTGTTCTGTTTGTCATTCTCCTGTCTCTGTATATTTGTGGGTCTCCGTCTACTTTTATCAGTCCTTCTTCCCATGCACTCTTGAGCCACTCGTCTTCACTAGTTTTCAGATATTGCCTCAGTGCTCTGTTCTCGATGTTGACGCAGTCCTATATGCTCAGTGGTCCCCTCCCTCCTTCCTTTTGTGTTATGTATAGTCTGTCCATATTTGCTTTGTTTATTGTCATATGTTTCCTAGTTTTCTGGTCTATAATAGGGAGTTCTGCCTTCGTCCATTCCACTATTCCTGCGCTGTATCTGATTACTGGCACTGCCCATGTGTTTATGGCTTTTATCATATTTCTGGTGTTGAGTTTTGACTTGAGTATCGCCTTGAGTCTCTGCATATATTCTTTCCTGATCGTGTCCTTCATCTCTTGGTGTTTTATATCCCCTCCTTCCATTATTCCCAGGTATTTGTATCCCGTCTCATTATGTGTTCGATGTTGCTCTCATCTGGACGCTTTATCCCTTCAGTCCTTGTTACTTTGCCCTTTTGTATGTTGACTAAGTCACATTTTTTCTATTCCAAACTCCATATTCTGATGTCCCCAGATACAATCCTTACAGTCTGGATTGGGGTTTCTATTTCCTTGATGCTCTTACCATACAGCTTGATGTCGTCCATGAACATCAGATGGTTAATTCTGTTGCCTTTTTTCTTGAGTTGGTACCCAACATCCATATTCTGCAGTACTTTTGTCACGGGAATCATGGCTACTATGAAGAGTAGCGGGGACAGTAAGTCGGCATGGAAGATCCCTCTCCTGATATTAACCTCTGCTAGTCTTATTCCAGAGCTTGTAAGTATTGTATTCCAGTTGTGCATTGTATTTTTGAGGAAGCTGATGGTGTTTTCCTCTGCCTCATATATTTTCAGGCATTCCATTAACTATGTGTATAGTACCATGTCGAAGGCTTTTTTATAGTCAATCCATGCCATGCTTAGTTTGGTTTTCCTTCTACTGTTCTTCATTACCATTTTGTCTATCAGGAGCTGGTCTTTTGTGCCCCTAAACTTCCTTCTGCAGCCTTTCCGTTGGTGGGGGATGGTGTTTGTATCTTCTAGGTAGTTGTATAGCCTTTCACTGATGATACCTGTTAGTAACTTCCACATTATTGATAGGCAGGTGATAGGCCTCTTGTTTGCTGCTATATTTCCCTTACTCTTGTCGTTCTGTACTAAGGATGTTCTTCCTGTGGTCATCCATTTAGGCGCATGGTGATTTGTGATACAATGCTGAAGTTGTTCTGCTACTCCTGGGGGGTGTGCGGCCTTGAAGTTTTTGAGCCAGTATCCATGGACTTCATTGGGACCTGGGGCTTTCCAGTTGGGTATTTTCTTTAGTTGGTGTCTGACTGTGTCTGTCGTGATCTAAGTGAATCTTTGTTTTATTCTCCCTGTTTCTCTACCTTGACTTCCAGGAGCCATGTTGCATGTTTGTTGTGTGATACTGGATTGCTCCATATGTTTTCCCAGAGTCTCTTACTTGGTTCGACTTCAGGAATTTCTTGGTGGTTGTCTTCCCCTCTTAGTTGGCTGTATAGTCTTTTCTTGTTGGTTCTGAATAGTTTGTTATGTTGGTATCTCTTATTCCTGATCATGTACCATTGGATTTTATGTGCTTTGGCCTTAAGACTGTGTTTTACATCTTCTATTGTGTTGTTTAGTCCCTTCTCCTGTACTTTGTATTTCAAGTTCAGTTCCTCCCTTGCTTTCTTACTTCTTAGCCTTTTTTCTGCTATCTCTTTCATTTTACTCAAGTCAGATCTCATCACCAGGATTTGCTTTTCCAGGTGCCTTTTCCAAGGCAGTTGCTGTTTTGGATTCTGTTGGGTTGGATGTGCTGGTGGTGTTGGTGTCCATATCCCCATCAGTTCTGCTACTAATCTTGCTCCTGTATATGCCAAGTTATTTGTTTCTGTGATACTGGTGGTGTGTATTATTCTCATTATTTCATTAACCTGATTTGTTTTCTCCCTTAATATCTTGGTGTTGTAGGCTTCATGGAGGGGATCTTTGTTCTTTCTGTATTTGGCTCCATCCATTGTCTGATCCTCTCTACCCATCCCGTCCTCTCTGTTACTTTATCGGTGTTTCTTAGCGTTGTTTGATACCTTATCATCCCTGTCATCTTCTGTGGCATCGTCTCTCAATTCGTCTTCTTGTAATTCGCTGCTGTGTCATTTTCCCTTTCCGGTTCTTCTCTTTCTGTTGGGGAGAGCCAGTTCTTTTTCTTTATGTTCCTTACTTGGTCTGCCAGCCTCTGATCTGTTTAGGGGGTGCTATTCCTCTCATTCCAGATGTTGATTAATCTTCTTCTATATCCTCTCCCCTTCGGGTTGCTTCTGATGTAGCATCTCCATATTTCCAGTTGTTGGTTACTGTTGTTGTGGTGGTCAGTTGCTGGATGACGACCTCCAAGTACTTGACCGTCTTCGGCTTTAAATTGGGCTGAAAACCTGGGTACTGGACGAAGCTCCTATGTTGCCAGAGGTTCCATTTACGTCGTTGTCATTTAATCCTTCATTTCTTTCCATCATTCCTTAGTTTTGCTATTTAACCCATAGCTAGACCTTATCCCATCAGGAATAGGTACTCATTTACAACTGAGTAGAATGAGGAAATTATGGTAAAGATCCTTTCCCAAGGAATCTACACCGAGGAGAGCGGTCACCCATCCAACGAGTGACCAACCCCAACGTTGCTTAACCAGTCCATTGACAACCTAACCAACTCTGCCACGGTGTCACTTATTATTATTATTATTATTATTATTATTTTCATTATTATTAATTATATATTATTTATTTATTTATTTTTTTTTTTTTTTTTTTGCTCTATCACAGTCCTCCAATTCGACTGGGTGGTATTTATAGTGTGGGGTTCCGGGTTGCATCACTTTTCTTACTATGTGTGCCGTTTCTAGGATCACACTCTTCTGCATGAGTCCTGGAGCTACTTCAGCCTCTAGTTTTTCTAGATTCCTGTTCAGGGATCTTGGGATCGTGCCTAGTGCTCCTATGATTATGGGTACGATTTCCACTGGCATATCCCATATCCTTCTTATTTCTATTTTCAGATCTTGATACTTATCCATTTTTTCCCTCTCTTTCTCTTCAACTCTGGTGTCCCATGGTATTGCGACATCAATGAGTGATACTTTCTTCTTGACTTTGTCAATCAACGTCACGTCTGGTCATTTTGCACGTATCACCCTATCCGTTCTGATACCATAGTCCCAGAGGATCTTTGCCTGATCGTTTTCTATCACTCCTTCAGGTTGGTGCTCGTACCACTTACTACTGCAAGGTAGCTGATGTTTCTTGCACAGGCTCCAGTGGAGGGCTTTTGCCACTGAATCATGCCTCTTTTTGTACTGGTTCTGTGCAAGTGCTGGGCATTCACTTGCTAAGTGGTTTATGGTTTCATTTTTCATATTGCACTTCCTACATATGGGAGAGATGTTATTTCCGTCTATCATTCTTTGACCATATCTGGTTCTTAGGGCCTGATCTTGTGCCGCTGTTATCATTCCTTCAGTTTCCTTCTTGAGCTCTCCCCTCTGTAGCCATTGCCAATTGTCATCGCTGGCTAGTTCTTTAGTCTGTCTCATGTATTGTCCGTGCATTGGTTTGTTGTGCCAGTCCTCTGTTCTGTCTGTCTTTCTCCTGTCTCTGTATATTTCTGGGTCTTCGTCTACTTTTATTAGTCCTTCTTCCCATGCACTCTTTAGCCACTCGTCTTCACTGGTTTTCAGATATTGCCCCAGTGCTCTGTTCTCAATGTTGACGCAGTCCTCTATACTTAGTAGTCCTCTCCCTCCTTCCTTTCGTGTTATGTATAGTCTCTTGGGTGTAGTGCTGTGTGTATTGTCATATGTTTCCTGGTTTTCTGATCTATGCTGCGGAGTTCTGCCTTCGTCCATTCCACTATTCCTGCGCTGTATCTGATTACTGGCACTGCCCATGTGTTTATGGCTTTTATCATATTTCCGGCGTTGAGTTTTGACTTGAGTATCGCCTTGAGTCTCTGCATATATTCTTTCCTGATCGTGTCCTTCATCTCTTGGTGTTTTATATCCCTTCCTTCCATTATTCCCAGGTATTTGTATCCTGTCTCATCTATGCGTTTGATGTTGCTCCCATCTGGTAGCTTTATCCCTTCAGTTCTCGTTACTTTGCCTTTTTGTATGTTGACTAAGGCGCATTTTTCTATTCCAAACTCCATCCTGATGTCCCCAGATACAATCCTTACAGTCTGGATTAGGGTATCTATTTCCTTGATGCTCTTACCATACAGCTTGATGTCGTCCATGAACATCAGATGGTTGATTCTGTTGCCTCTTTTTTTGAGTTGGTACCCGGCATCCATCTTCTGCAGTACTTTTGTCATGGGAATCATGGCTACTACGAAGAGTAGTGGGGACAGTGAGTCTCCCTGGAAGATCCCTCTCCTGATATTAACCTCTGCTAGTCTTATTCCAGAGCTTGTAAGTATTGTATTCCATTTGCGCATTGTATTTTTGAGGAAGCTGATGGTGTTTTCCTCTGCCCCATATATTTTCAGGCATTCTATTAGCCATGTGTGTGGTATCATGTCGAAGGCTTTCTTATAGTCTATCCATGCCATGCTTAGGTTGGTTTTCCTTCTCCTACTGTTCTTCATTACCATTTTGTCTATCAGGAGCTGGTCTTTTGTGCCCCTACACTTCCTTCTGCAGCCTTTCTGTTGGTGGGGGATGATGTTGGTCTCCTCTAGGTAGTTGTATAGCCTTTCACTGATGATACCTGTTAGTAACTTCCACATTACTGGTAGGCAGGTGATAGGCCTGTAGTTACTGGCTATATTTCCCTTACTCTTGTCTTTTTGTACTAAAGATGTACTTCCTGTGGTCATCCATTTGGGTGCTTGGTGATTTGAGATACAATGCTGGAGTTGTTCTGCTATTCGTGGGTGTAGGGCCTTGAAGTTTTTGAGCCAGTATCCATGGACTTCATCGGGACCTGGGGCTTTCCAGTTTGGCATTTTCTTTATTTGGTGTCTGACTGTGTCTGTCGTGATCTCTGTGAATCTTTGTTTTATTCTCCCTGTTTCTTCTTCTTTGACTTCCTGGAGCCATGTTGCATGTTTGTTGTGTGATACCGGATTGCTCCATATGTTTTCCCAGAGTCTCTTACTTGGTTCGGCTTCAGGAATTTCTGGGTGGTTGTCTTCCCCTCTTAGTTGGCTGCATTATTATTATTATTATTATTATTATTATTAATTCATTATTATTATTATATTATATTCTTATTATTATTATTATTATATTTATGTTATATTCTTATTATTAATTATTATTATTGTTTACTGGAATAAGACCTTCATTAATACAGGTTTTATTGAAAATAATGGCTATTTCAGCAGCATTTATTTTGAATAGAAGTTTCTCTATTCTTTTAATTACTGACTTTTCTTCTGTATTCAAGTTGGCTATTAATACCACCTTTTTTACATAAATCTCCCATTTGGCATTTTAATAGCCAACTTGAGTGCAGAAGAAAGTCCATAATAAGACGAATAGAGAAACTTCTATACAAAGTAAACGCTGATGAAATAACCATTCTTCTTCTTTCCCACCATTATCCCTACATTAAGGGGTCAGTTGCCTGATGTGCCTTCTCCACTGCCCTCTGTCAAAGGCATCATCCTCCACCAAACTTCTTATCTCCATATCTTCTTTCACTTTATTTCGCCATCTAATTCTCTGTCTACCTCTCGATCTTCTTCCTCTAACATGTTCCTCCCAAGCCCTCTTCACTCTCTCAATCATGACTCTCTTATCACCTCTATAATCTTTACTCAGCTTGCCCCTCTTCTTATTTCATCATTTTCCAGTCTCTCAAGCAGCGATATTCCCATAATCCACCTCAGTATTCTCATTTCTGTTCTCTCAAGCTTTACTTCCTCTTTTCTTCTGCTCCATACATTAACACTGATCTTATCATTGTGTTATATATCTTAGCTTTTAGCTTGATTGGCATTTTCTTATCACATACCACTTCAGCAACCTCTCTCCACTTCCCCCATACAGCTTTTATGCTACTGTCAATTTCAGCCTCGCATCCTCCCTCTTGGCTTAAAGTAGATCCTAAGCATTTAAACTTTTCTGCCGGTTTTATAATCGAGCCTCTTCTTTCCTGTATCACTATTCTGTCTCTATCTTCCCTACTGCTCAGCAAAACCTCTGTTTTATTCACATTCACCTTTAAGCCACCCCTCTCTAAAGACTCCTGCCACTCTCCAACCCCTTCTTTGTAGGTCCTCCTCATTTTCAGCAGTAATCACCAGATCATTGGCATACAACTCCCACAGCTTTTCATTCCTGATCTCTTCACTCAACACATCCATGACCAGTACAAACAAAAATGGGCTTAATGCTGACCCCTGGTGTATTCCAACATTGATTTCAAATTTTTCTGTCTCCCCAACTGCTGTTATCACTTTTGTGCTCATTCTTTTATATATCATCTTGACCAGCCTAACCAACTTTTCTTGGACTTTCTTTTTCCTTAAACACCAAAATATCACTACCCTTGGAAGTCTATTGTACGCTTTCTCTAGGTCTATAAATGCACAATACAGCTCCTGGTTTCCCTCTAGCCTCTTTTCCTGTAGCTTTGTTACTATGAAGATGGCATCCAGTGTCCCTCTTCTCCTCGTGAATCCATACTGCTGTTTCCCGATCCTTACAATCTCTCTTAATCTCTCATCAAATATTGTCTCTAAAACTTTCAATCCATGCTCTGGTAGATTAATTCCCTTATAGTTACCACAATCCATGCCAACTCCTATTCAAAACAGGATTAATATATAAATAAACCTCCAGGAGACAATGAATAGAGTCGCTAAAATTTAAGCACATTTATTATTATAATCACAAGTGTCTCAATAATGTAACTACTGAAAAATTAATTATGCCATCCAGATGTGGTGTCCATGGCACTGGACCCCATGTCCCCTCATCTTGAATCACTAGCATAAATATAACGAGACCACATAACTTCTAGAAACTCAATTTCTGACAATCAGTTTCTATAGATCAAACCTTGATAAGAAGAATATGCCGTCATGAAATAAACTAGGATAATGTATAAAAAGATCTCGAAAAATTCAGTAATGGCAGTAAAATACATATACATAAGTTACAAGATTTAATTTAAGAAACTAGTGATATGGACGTCAAGAAAAATTACTTCAACAACTCAACTGATGTGTGGCAAAAAAAATAAAATGTGACCAACCTCAAAGTAATCAAACGTCTTAAAGTCTCTGAAAAAGTTCCCCGTTGATATTAGGTCTTCATGCCGACCAGAGTTGTAGAGTACTGGGAAACGCTGGTAAAAGTGTAGAACCATGCAGCCCACTGCATGGTTCTCAGAATTAAACACAAGCCGTGGTAAGGAGAGTGGTGAGCTGTTAGTGGATGGGAAACAACTGACAAATGTAAACAAATAAACCTCGAAGAAAATTCTGTTTGCTATACTTGAAGTTCTTGAATGATTCAATAGTTGTTAAATGACAAACTCAGCGGGGAAGTTAAATCTCTAATTGTTAGCACACAACTGCTTCGTTACCAATAATGACTACGTACTTAAAAGAATTAAACATTGACGAAGAGATCTTTTTAAATAGGAAAAAAATGTATATAAGAAACTTATAAGATATATATTATATCTTATATTCTACATCTCCCTTCTGCTTGCGTATATGTACAATTGTACTCTCCTCCCAGTCCCTTGTCATTTCTTTTCTTCACATATAGCTTTTAATAAACCCAGCATTCATTTCTCTCCCTCTGTACCTAGTAATTTGGAACTCCGATGGACCTGATGATTTACCATTCTTCAATTTCCTTGATGCTCTCTTCACTTCTGTATCCTCTATCTCAATCTCTGGTCCCTCCATCCTCTGTGCTTCCCCATCTCCTCTCTCTCATTTTCAGAATTTAACAGTTGTTCAAAATACTCTCGTCATCTCTTCCTAATGTTTTTAAACCCTATACAATATACTTCCTTCATCCTTGATGACACCTGTCTCTGCCCTTTCCTCAAGTTTGAAATCTTATAGATAACCTTTTCTTCTTCTCTTGTTCCTAGTCTTTCATTCAGCTGCTCTGCTGCCCTTCTACCTACCCTCCTTCTCGCCTCTCTTTCCTCTTCTTTGTACCTTACCTCTGTACCCTGTGCATGCCTTCCTTTCCAGTCCTTAAATGCTTTTGATTTTCTTTTAATTGATTCTTGCACCGCTCCGTTCCACCACCACTTTTCTCCTCTCAACACTCCATATCCACTGGTTCTTCCCACTAGTTCCTCTGCTTCCCCAACACATATTTCGCTCATATCAACCCAGATATTTTCCACTCTGTTTCCCTGTCCAAATTCTACGTTCCCCCTTTCCAGATATCTATCTCTAACAGTCCTCCTAAATTGTTCCCCCTTTTCTCCTTTAAGGTCCCAAATCTTAATTCTAGATCTTCTCTTACTATTCTTGGGTTTCCTACCTCTCATATTAAAATTCATTGCTTTTGTCGGCTCCTCTAACCAGGGTGTAATCTATTTGGCTCTGCACTCCTCCAATTTCATAACTTATCAGGTACTTATCTAACTTTTGAAGTTATGTGTTCAAACAGGCCAATTCAAAACTCTGAGCGATCTCCAATAAATAATCACCACCTTCATTTCTAATTCCAAACCCATGGCCTCCGTGTACCTCCTCATACCCATCTCTTCTTTTTCCCACCCTGCCATTCATATCAGCTCCTCCTCTTTCACTGTTCTCATGGCAGCCTCAAACTTTTGTCTAAATTCTTTCTCTTGCTCTTGGCACCCCATCTGATATCATATTTACTATCTTGTTCCCTATTATTATTGGAATCTTTAAAAGCCTATCATTTATCCTCTTTACTTCTACCACTTTTTCCTTCCAGTTCTTACTTACTGCAATTCCAACTCCATTTCTTCCCTCTCATGGCCCGCTGTATACCCAATTCCTGTCACTCTAGTTCCACTCCCTTTCCACCTGCTCTCATGCACACACAAGAAATCTATCCTCCTCCTCTCCATTACATCAACTATCTCCCTCAGTTTTCCTGTTAGAGTACCTATATTCTATGAACCTGCTCTTATCTTCCACTCTTCACTAACTTCTTTGGCAGTAGTTGTGAACCCTGCGCCCATTTATCGTGCCAGTAGGGGGATTCTGATACGCGTTGCTACAGGGGACGCCCTAGCCGTACTCATATTCCTTAAAACCACAAGCATGGTTATTGTTTGGCAAAGGGGTTTTTACGACTATATCCCCATGCTGTCATCAACCTTAGTTATTGGTGGTGGGCCTAGCCTTTGACTAAAACATCCACCTGCAAAGCAGCAGTTCCCACAGTTATTGGCAGTGGGCTTAGTTTTTTACTAGAATGTAAGACTGCAAGACAGCAGTTTCCAGTTATTGGGGATGGGCCTAGCCTTTTACTGAAAAGTAAGACTGCAAGGCAGCAGCTGTCCTTTTAGTAGCCTTTTACGACCCACAGAACCTACAGTGGTAGTTTTCTTACACCCCTACCACCTGGCATGCTGAAATAGCCATTATTTTCATTAAAACCTGTATTACTCTTATCATTATTATTATTTTTATTGCAGTCATTATTATTATTATCATTATTATTTTATTAAAAGTATTGGCTTCTTCAGCAGTGTTACACTTGTTATTTTGTTTAAAATGGTTGCTGCTTCAGCACTATTAATCTTGTAAAGAGTCTTCTCTATTTTTCTGATGACAGCTTTCTCCGTTGCTTGGACTGGCGAGCAACATGCCAAATGGCATGGTAAAATCCGGTTGTTGAGTAATTTTTGGTGTTTGTTATTCTATTCTTATATTAAACAATGTTGCTTATACAATGTTCTCTCTCTCTCTCTCTCTCCGACACTACGGTTTCGTCGAGACCTACAGGATATTTTCAAGCGATGACTGCTGAGGGACTGAATTCTAGGGGGAGTCCTTCTCCGTTTAACCTGGTGGTGCGGGCTCTCAAGTGCGACTGGGGAACACCTAGGCTGGTCGAATTTTTATGGGTTCCTGGGAAGGTGACTCATACGGAGAGCGTTCTCAAGGTGTGCGGACCTCCTAAGGCGGAAGACATCACTGGGAGGCTCCTGAATGGCTTCTATCTGCGTGACGTCACCCCTTGTGTTATTCTCGTTGTTATATGTGTCACGTCCAGCGTTGGTTGTCTCATCTGGTATTTCTTTGGCGCAGGTGCTTCCGTTGGGTAGGAGGGGCGTTGTCCTCCTCACACACATCAGCAGCAGGAACTCTTCTTGTGTAGTGTTCAGCTGAGGTTTTTTTTCAAGGATGAAAAGAGGTTCTAAGAGGTGCAAACGTCGTAGGTCAGGGTCTATTCCGTTGATTTTTATATTTCTGATAATGTCGTCTCTCTTGATATTCTGTTGGTGTACTGCAAGGGCGTGCTGCTTGATGGCACCCTCCTGGGGTTTGATTTATGAATAGAATGTACGACTACCATGTTCCTATGACACACATCGTGTAGTTCGTAGGTTGACCATGAAACAAATATATAGTAGACCTAACTAGAAAGCAATGAGCCTCTCCCAGAAGGAGATAGTACACTGTTTTGATGGATTTTTCTCCATGTTGTTCCATCAATTATTTACCTCTTAGCGCATTAATGACTGTACCCAACCGAATGCTTAATAATTCTTTGTAGTTTACATTCTTTACAACAACACCCATTACCTGTTCCAGATCTCTCACCACAAGTTTTAATTTTTTTACTAACAGGAGGTCACCCTACTGTAACCATTTAATCAAGAAACCGTGGCACATAGAACCGTCTGTATTAACATTATTCACACTTTTAATGTACACTTCTGCACTATACTCACAAAAGATTATTGAGAAGTATGTTCTCCAGAAAACTTAGTTATTCTAGTAAATATCATTGGTACTTCATTTCTCCTAAGCTGACATTCTCTACATGATACCAGGGAGTCTAGTCTGTTCATAATGATGTGAAATGTCCTGGAGACCTTCATTTCTCTGATAAATGATGTATTATATTCAATATTCAATACATATTTTAGATCATTACAACCAATAAAATAATTGCTGTTAAGTGTCTCACTCACTAATACTCTAGCCAGTAATATGTATTGAAATGTTACAATTGCCTCGCCTTCAACAGTTACCTTTTTACAATTAGTCAGCAATTGGGCTTTGAAATTGACTGGCTAGCTGTGTTGTATGCTCTTCATCTTGATTTTCCATGTTCGTTCTGTTGTTTTATTCCTGGTAAATTTCATCTTGTAAAATTGTATAATGTTAAAGTTATTGCGTTGGTTTTAAAATATTATTTTCTGAGCTGTTTAGATTTCCTAATATTATGACCACTATTATTCTTACCCACCTCCTTCTTTAATGGTAATTACCAACATTAATATATGAATCTCTTTGTTTGAAGAGGGTAACTTTGTCATAAAATCAAATATATCATAACCTGGGCTCCAAACTCCTATCATTCGTTTTTCTTTCTAACTAATTTTCTACACCCCTCCCCTCCCCCGCCAGTGATTATTACCTTTGGAAGTGTGTTAGTTTAGATTATCCCAAAGAAAGGCAGCTACTTTATTTCTTTGAATTACTATCCTTAGCTCTAATTTCCACGAAAACCTTAAACCTAACGTTATTTTTTGTATAGGCTCTGCAGCCTAAGATCCACTTAAAACTTCCTTTCTATCTCACTGAAATCTAGTCAGTGTTCAGAAGCGTCATTAAACTCACAAACATTACTTTCGTCCTGAAAGTAATGTTTGTAAGTTTAATGAAAACCCTTAAGAACAGAGTTAACAGTCTACAAACCCGAATTCTTCCAAAAGGAGATCAGCATATAGAAAAAGACAAGTTATTGGAAAAGGTGATAAGTAAATAGCTGTGAGGGAATAAAATTAAGGCCGTTACATCTGAATTCAGGAAACGTCAGCAGAAAGCAGGAATGAAATTTCTCCTCTCTTAAGCATTTGGAGATCTGACGTCTCGACAACTGCACTAGGCAAACTATTCCATATTTCAGTTGTAGCCAAAATAAAAGTCGTAGCAAACAATGCAATTTCAAACCTCATACTAGAAACGACAAAAACAGCAAGATAACGGAAACAGGAGTGCAAGTGGTGTTTGTCGTTGTAGTACATTTTATGCAACAAAAAATTAACTCGCCTTATTGCTGTACCATAATTCAGCAGTATGAAAAATAAGATTTACTTATGACGTAACTGTTTCCAAGAGTCTGAGAAGAGTTTCCGCATCTGAAGACCACACTAGAGAATGGTACTCCAAAGAAGGAAGAAATATTTATAAAGTCTTTTATTATCTGGAAACAATAAGCTTAACAGAATTTTGCAGCTAATTTATTAGATTTATGTATGGCTCAAACCAGTCCTTCTACTTAACACTAAAAATCATGTAGTACTTATAAGTTATGAACCTGGCGTTCAAAAATATTTCTTGTAATAACCGGAGCATTAACAAGCCTAATTCCTTCCAAAGACAAAAATTATGAATCCATGTAATATAACTTTATTATATTCCTTGAAATAAAATGAACGCAATCCATGAGAAATACGTTTTACCTCGGTAAAAATTAATACAATCTGAAAGTGTTCATATTGAAGCTGAGAAATCAAACAAGGTATAGTTTTCAGAATTGGTACATCAGCTGGAGTTACACGCTATTGTCGAATTTGGCGTTTATGACAGAAAATTAAGCTTAATAAACTTAACAACAGAAAATTAACAGCTTACCCAAAAATGAACAAGGCATTGTCTCTATTATGCTTATTCTAGCACACCAATTAGAAAAGAATAACGGGAAAATTATTAACAGAGAATATAAGAACATTTTTCATGACTGTGCGGTCCGACATCTGAACTAGTAGTTACAGCGTCTAAGGCGCAGCTCAAGCTTCGAAAGCCGGGTTAAAATAAGGCTCTACGCAATCCTTCTACATTGTACATCTAATACTACCCGGCTGCCGGGGCATCACAGACATCCACATCAATGACGCAAATCAAAATTAAAAGCCATTTGAACCACAATAAACTACCACATTAAAAAAAAAAAATAGAAAGTGCTAATTACGGTCGATTTACCTTCGACAATGAAGTGTCATTCTGCAGTCAGATTTATATCAGTTTTCAGAGTAAATGTAATGATATGAGTATGATCTCTCGCGTAGAAAAAGATTCATTTCCTTTTAACCAGGCTGTTTCAAATCCTTTGGCTGCAATTACAAGAACATTTCAAAATATCTAGCAAACTGTTAGCGTCATTTGAGTTAATATCCTGCAATGTTGTTGTCAAATCAACTTTATAAGGACAAATAATGAGTGACTGTTTTAAAAGTATACTACATCGTGAAGAAAATTACTTGATAACACCATCCTACACTAAATGCGTTCATCCACACACACAGCAATTAGAAAAATATTAAAGAGAAAACAGGAAACAGTAAAATAGAAAAATTGCATTAATGTTCCCGGATCTGGGTCGTCCCTTCCGAACGCTCCTCTCACCCTTCTTTCATTTGGCGATTGTCAAAGTCCATCAAGATGCTGTCATCTCTTAATTACTTTCTCTATTATTTATGTTTACACACCTCAGCCCTGAACACAAAAATGTCATTTCAATTTAGATCATCCATAGACTGCTCTTGGAACGGACTGGGGAAAAATGTATATCAATAATCGGGGAAGGGTCTGAACACAGAGATGAAAGGAGCTGGAGAGTTTGGACACATCTCCTGATTTAGGAAGATGCAAAGACATAATCTTCGGTGTAAATGTTGTCGTTTATCTTGATTTCAAGGCAAACACTTCCTAGGGTAAAAACGACTTCTCTGATTCTTGCGTTTTGCTTTGTTTGACTTATTTCACTCTTATTTGTACCGTAATAGCACCTCATCACTTGGTTTTGCTTCCTCTCATATTACATGGGCGAATTAACTGACCGCTTATCAGCATATTACGTTACAAATTTATCTGCTACTTTAATGATTATATCAACAGAAGATTACTTAGTCGTAGGAATTTTATGTTATTAGTTCTACTCCAAATTCTATTATATAAATCAAAGAATTTTGGATCTCACACACACACTTTTCTTCCTATATACATAAAATGATGTATATATATATATATATCTATATATATTATATATATATATATATATATATATATATATATGTATACATATATATATATATATATATATATATATATCTATATATATAGAATTATATATATCCTATAAGATATATATATTATATATATCTATATATCATATATATATTATATATATATATATATATAGATATATATATATATAGATATATATATATATATATATATATATATATATATATATATTATATATAAAGGAAATCACCTCAATTATTGCTCAAACGGTTCAAAATCAGTTAGCATAATAAAAGATATAAGTTACCTGCCTCTATACAGTTCATATAAAAGAAAAAAATATTTGAATTGTGAAGCGGCTTTTAGATACTTTTTTTTTTTACGCAAATTTTGCATTAATAATTAATCACCTCCTCATGCTACTACAGATTTTTACACAAACGTCTCACTTGACATCTGACTGTCGTCGTGTGAATAAAACCACATTTACTACACCTGCATACTACTTTTATTTCTCGTACCCAAACAACTACCATCGTACTGTGCTCCCACATCCGGTGTCGTTCTTTCTCCATATGGTTTCTTGGCATCATGTTTGTTCGTCTGTCTGTTTGTTAGCAAGAAGAAATGCTCGGATTTGGATATGGACCCGAGTCTGTATTTGGACTCGTTTTTAAGAGATGTTGGTCAGTTTATCAGTTCACCAAGTTTCGGTATTTTAGACTGTCTGCCTATTCACCCATTCACTAATCAGTGGATGCATAATTCTAATTCGAACGTTTTTATCCTAATACTGTGTAAAATGCTGTCAAGATGTACCTTATACAAAGTCTGTGATAGAATGGCAAGAATTCTGCAAACATTTATCACCCACAACCAATGCAAGAAGATTAGCCTATTTAATTACCGAATGAACATATAAAGGATTTCAACCATTACTATTAATTAAACATTATAATATCGAGGCATTGAGATGCATTTCAAAGGAAAAAGGACGGAATGTTACATCTTTTCAGATATTCTTGACTATATAATATGTAGCAGAGCTTTGTAGTTGAAAATTGCTGACAGTCACAAATGCGTAGTGAGTAGTCAGTTATAAAGATTTATAAGAAATGCAGATGGAACAGTCTTGAAACCTTACTGAAGCATTTCTATATGTTTTTATTCATGTCAATATAATCCTCCATATACTTTATCTTCTACGTTTCTACTTATACTCGAAAGTAGCAAATCATATTTTGTAACGCATACTGCAATATCGCGTACAAGTGTTTATCATAACATAACGGAGAACGTTCATTATGCCATTCCCCTCGAATGCTGCTAAAGTCAGTTTACAACTTTGATCGTACTTCGTCTAATCGTAAACCATAATTTCCATTCCTCGTAAACCCGTGGCTCTCCAACATCACGCCCCTTGTAATACGTTGTCCTTTCCCCCAAGCCCCCCTTGCATTTATAAGTAAATTTCCTCAAAAAAAGAAAAAAACGAGAAGGGCGGTTTTTATTTTTTGGGGAATGAATCAGCGAGATACATCGACACTGCTTCTTAGCTACTAGAACTTGAATGCATGATTAGATGCCAGAAAGTACACAGCCAAAGTCCCTTTCAACATTTGGCCTGCTTCTGTACTTGGTCTCGAGAGCAACGAGCGTGGAAAATACAGCTTCAAAAAGTTACTTGATCCGAACATGCTTAGGATCCGAAGGAGTCCAACTAGGAAACTAACCTTATAAGGCGTTACTTTTTTTTCATAAACATCTGAATATTAGTTCCTCGTTCTTGTTAAAAGAATAACGAATATAATTAGAGAATTTTTTTTATTTTTCCCTAGGGCTCGCGCCCCCCAGGTTGAGGTTACCGCTGCCGTAAACCATGGTGCAGTTGACATAATCTTGCATGGAAAGGAATTTTGCTTTATGAAATTTTAACAAAGCGTCTCGTTGGTCTTGAAGGCTTGTTATAACATAGAACTGTAGATGCTCTAACGTTTATTCCTTTATCATTCTTTCCTATTTTTCAGCCTCAGTAAAGTCTCTCCTGAAAATCATTCTCACTTTCTTCATAAAAGCTTTTTTTTTTTATCTATGCTTAATTATACTTTCAAGCTCCCGTCCATATTAAGGCACAATCATCGCGGCATAGTCTCAGCATCTAAGTGATAATGGACGACGTCAGAGACTTACAACAGAAATGACTGCCTTGGGAGGGGGTGTTCATTCCACAGACTTCATAGTCAGTCACCTAAGTAAACAGTTTGAACAGAAATGACTAAAATACTTTACAAATGAATTCTTCATTCATTCCTTATGGCAGATTTACTCTCAATGGGACCTATCCTAAAATTCATGGGTTTGGTTTTGGGAGGAATCACAGATTCTTACAGAAAAGATATTACAGCTAAATCGTCTTGCTGAAATGGTGATTAACTTATTAAGTTAATAGAAAAAGTGAGAATTAAAACTAAGAAACATGATACAAAATACTTATTTTTGTCATCATTAGAACTAATCACAAAAAAAATTGTTGCAAAAAGTTGAATTTATGAGTTCAAGTGGTTGGCTGTTTTAAATGTTTACTAAAACATGGCTAAACTTCCTATATTCACTGATGATGAAATTGATTCCACATGCATTACGCATCTTTCTCTGTCATCATCCTTATAAATTTCTTTATCTTTGATAAAAGAAAGTGTCTTAAGGGACTTAATTTGATTCGTTATCAGCAGTAATAGCAATCTAACAATCGTTCGAGTATTATTTTTGCTGCCATTTGAGAGGGTTGTATTTTTAAAATTCCCCTTACTTCATGCACTATTAGTATTAGTTCATAACACTGATTCAGTAGATAATTACCATCCATATGTTGTTTTGGTGCTAAAGCTGTGGAATCATTTAGGGTTGCATTACGAATATGAAGTTCCCCCCAAAAAAGTATGTAGTAGTTTGTCTTTACTTTTTAAAGAATCATTTACTCCTGAATAAATTTTCAGCTTTGTTAATTTATCAGTTAGTATTTGTTTACTTGTTTTTTTTCCGTAAATTAGCATTTTGTTCCTTGGTACCTTGATAAACAAAGATTGCTCCATACGCCATACTAAATACCAATTACAATGATTAAAGATTCCCAACGCTTATTTATGTGCATGCTTCAGATACATGCATATGAGGATAAAAGAAGGGGCGTAGTTATGTACGAATATCTAGATTTGGATTTTTTTTGTTTCTTTCTTTAGCAAATGAAACAAACTATTCTGCATATCATTCTTTGCCATTTCTGTTTCCTAATGCTCGCGGATTTGCATTTTCCTAGACATGGTTTGCCAGCACATTTTGTCAGTGTACCCGAAATCATCTCGCAGAAGTAAATAGAGAAGTAATTTTTCGGCTGCATTATCCCCGGCATAGTTATTCCAAGTAGTAGGTGGTCCATCTTTTCCCCTCGTTTTTTCCTTCTTTGTCACTGGAGTAACGACGGAATGGGCTGGTGAAGCCTCACTGCCTGCAAATGACCCTATTACGAAAAACACGAAAAAATACTGACTAGTCCGGGGGATGGGGATTAGACCGGCGGAGGCTGAGAGGTGCCCAAGATGATGATGATGGCGGGAGGGAGCGATGCAGATGGATAAAAAGACGTAGAAGGGGGGAAAAAATTCTGTTTGCCTAAAAACAATGCTATCATTAGTGAGGATAATGAGCCTCACACATGAGAGACGCATTTTTTTTTCTTTTTTTTTCTACATTTACTTGATTATGCGGATGCGTATTCAGGGCGGACTACTTTCTTTAAGCATTTCTGGATTAATGCAGGCTGGCATCATATTTCCTCTCTGGGGAATTTATACGAGAAATGCTGCCGCCACGTACATGGCATTCCTCTTTTCACCTAATTACTGCAGTATTTTTCCAACGAAACCGCCGTCCCCAACCATCATCATTACTACTCAAGATTAAGCATATCGAGGGCGTGCGCCCTTATTGATTTTCAAGTATGAACTGAGGAGTCTTACTACGACGCTCTCTCTCTCTCTCTCTCTCTCTCTCTCTCTCTCTCTCTCTTGGATCCCTGTATTGATTTTTCATCATTTCCTTATACGCCTAGGGGTAAATTCGTTTCATTTTTTTTATCACGATAATGTATATATTATGTGGGTATATGTGTGGGCTTCCGTCCCTATGTACATTTGCAGCAACAAATAGTTCTGGATACACACACACACACACACACACACACACACACACACACACACACACACACACATATATATATATATATATATATATATATATATATATATATATATATTATATATGAGTAGGTGTGTGTGCTTTTATCTATGCGCACGTTTGTAACATTAGAAAGTTCTGGTTATTGTATTGGAGTTCCTAATTACAGTATGCTCTAAATTATATTTTTCTTGTATTATTCTGCTGAGTACGTTTCCTCTTGTATAAATTATGTTTTGTTGTGCTCAGTCTTTTACCGAAGCTCTGAATATTCTTTTCCTTAGAGTATCGTAGTCAAAGTTTTTTTTCTCGGTGTCTTTTCTGAAGATTATACTCGTTCTTTTTTGGTCAATCGTCGTTACAAAGGCAAAAAGCAAAGCTAAGTTGAGCGACAATCCCCTCCAGACCCTGATAGCCGGCCTTATATATAAAGAGAACTCTTAATGTACGTTCAGGCCAGATGAGGGAGGAATGACAGCAAGGAAGAAGCAACAAGATTGATGATAAACTTCTGCCATTAAGCCAGTCACTCTTCTGACACATCACAAACAGCCTTTCGTATGATGTATGTTTGTGCGTGTGCCGGTTTGTTGTTGCTTTGAGTGGTAATACATAGTACACACTATACACACACACACACACACACACACACACACACACACACACACATATATATATATATATATATATATATATATATATATATATATATATATATATATATATACATATATATATATAGATATATATATATATAATATAGATATATATATATATATATATAGATAATATATATATATATATCATATAGATATATATATATATATATATATATATATATATATATATAAATTCATGGGAAGGTAAATCGATTCCTAAACGGGAAAAGAGTGTACTTATTTTTCAACACGTACATTTACACTCTAGGTTGCCTAAACTTATCTGCAAAATTTAGTCTCTCTTTTTCCATTTGTTGGCCTTTTTTTATTTTTGTTGCATTTAGTCTTATTTTATACTTATAATAAAGTAATAATGTGGCGAAAGATGGACAGCCCAGATTAACCGAAATATATTTATTGAATGGCTTATAAATGGTATTCTTTGGATATTCTTCCATGCTTTTTATTGTCGTGTAGGAAATAAAGAGGAATATTGCTTAGCATTTAATGAGGTCCAGCGGCGTTCAGAAACAGATATGCAGTACGATCTAAACAAAAAAGAAGTAAGACAAGAATTAAGTGTAATAAATTTCAAGAGACAAAGGAGACTAACAAAGATAAATACATAGATGAATAAAATACAAAATTATCACTAATCGGACTGGTTTTGAAATGATACAGAAACAACACGGGGCATAGGAATCGAAATGATATTGTTTTGTTGAACAAATAGCTCACCCAACTATAACTTCTAAAAAAAGTATTACTAAAGCTTTATAAAAAAAAAAAACATAATCTTGTTGGGCTGTAAGAATCTCAAGGATGTTAACTGCTCAGCGAACAGAGGTTGATATGACAACCTGGAAGTAGAAAAACAATTGAATATGAAATAAAGGAAATAGGTATACACACACACTACATATACATATATATACTAATATATATATAGTTATATATATATATATATATATCTATATATATATATATATATATATATATATATATATATATAGATATATTTTATAAAAAAAAAAAAATAATATATATATATATATATATATTATATTATTATATTAATACGCGCGTGTGTACATATATAATTCCATACGTACATAAAGAATGACAAAATTCGCTTACATAAAGTTGATGGAATCTATATAGAGGAGGAAAAATAAATAAAAAACTATAGATTTTTTCTAGCTTCTTTTACTCGAATATACATCCAATATACTTACGCATAAAACATATTCATTTATGATTGACCTGAATCAAGTATTTCATGAAAATCCGGATAATCCAAGATAGGTAGGTGGATGCTAACTATAAAGGCAAGACAAAATGTAAACACAAACTGTAAGAGGATTACCACTAATGGAGGCTTTAACACTAATCAGCATTCATAAAAAAATAAGGCTTCATTGTTGATAAACCTATCTTTGGTACATACAAATACGAATACTTAAAGAAAGAAGGGGAACAAAATCAAACAATATTGGACTATATGTATGTTTTTACAATACTTACATCTTCAAAGTTCGCTTTGAAGTGAAATTAGACTAATCAATACACGCTTTGAGTGAAATTTGACTAATCAATACACTAATAAAACACAGGAAGACAGCAGTAAACTAAGGATTCATTCATTGGAACACGTCATAAGAAAGTCACTTTTTAAACCGAAACAAATCAGTATTAACACATTTATTGAAATAGAAAAAAATATTCGACCTATACGTGTCAACTTTGAAACTAACGCAAACGATTACGAACTTAATTATCCTAACATAGAATTCTTCCTTATTAATAAAATATTCAATAAACATGAAAGTCATTGGGGCCAAATTTAAACTCTGAACAAATTCACATGGGAGTATTTAATTCATTTTTATCAACCACTCTTTCACTGGATGTCTTGCTTGACGTTTAAGAGTTTTGTTATGATGTCAGCAAGTCAATTACAGCCATGGCTGCCATGGCTGTTACGGAGGACTGAGAAAGCGGCCTGTATCCTTGGTGACGAAGATTCGCCTGCACTGTCCGACTGCACAGTTATAACTGTGCAGGCATAACTGAACGTTAGTGGCGGGCTTAAGGAAAGCCAGTAAAACTGACGTAATACACTTATAAAAGAATAAATTACTCGCGTGATAACGCCTTATATCCATTTTCCTGTTTCTCACTCACATTCAAGTGGACTGATGTTGAAACCAGACAGGTAAAGTTTTCTTTACAACTTATAAATGCTGTATGAAGCACTCAGCCGTGGCTCATGAAACTTTCAGTGAAAGACCGGTGTGGCTTGCGTTGTTAGCCCATGTAGCGGTGCCAGACATGTGATCACAGCTAAAAATAACCTCAAATCAAAGAAAACCTATTGACGGTAGAGGTCTACAATTCGGTATGTTTGATGATTGGAGGATCGAGGATCAACGAACCAGTTTGCAGTCTTCTAATCTCGGTATTTTTTAAGAAGTGAGGTCGGACAGAAAAAAGTGTGGTCGGCCAGACAAATAGCCATCTCAATAGTTTTATTTTACAGAAAACTACGATGCAGTGACTGATGCAATGGAGTCGCCATTTGGTTGCACTTGTAGCTCGCAATTGCGACATGCACCATTCATTGCGATATACGCCATGAATCGCCATGGTTACGTGGTAGTCCAGTGTAGTACGCCGTGTGGGTTGCAACGTGGCAATGGTGCCTTTCGTACGTCGCAGAGCATAAAAAGCAGTAGACCACATGAGAGGTCACCAGTCTTTCACGACCGACATCACCTTGGCCTCTGCTGCTCTCCTTGGCCTGCCCTTTGTTAGATAATATAACTTACTCAGGATGCCACTTACCCTTGTAAAGCAGATGAGGAATCCCCCCTTCCGGATGCTCCTTCCTCTTCTTCAGTAGCCATCTAGTGCCAGGACTCTTTGTCCTCTGCTTCTGCTTCTTCTGCTGACTGTGACCTCCAGTAGCAGGCCCTTCATAAAGCTGCCAAAGAAAGCTACTGGTCTTCATCAACATCAGGGCCACAACTGACCAGGACGAAGAACTGAACCCATGCTGACTTTGGACCTCGGGGAGGACACTGAGGTCATGTCTCAGGATGACCTAGAAGGGGGCGACGTGTATATACCTACGAAGGATACAGAGAAGGGCGATAAGGGGTCAGGAATGCAGAAGCATAGTAAAAAGATTCAATGTGTCTTCCTGACAGATTAGGAGAGGATGTTTTCATAATATCCTTTTTCCTGTCTAAGTTGTAAGTAGGGCGAGACCCAGCAATGTTTTGGTTTTCTATGCTTCTTGTATTTCAGTTTCTCCTGGCTCCTTAGCATTCTAACTGTAATATGGCATCATGAAAATCCAAAAATGCATTTTACTAATTCAGGGTTTTTTTTTTTTTTTTTTTTGTTCTCAAGTATGAGGTGTAGCAAATATATCTCATCAATGTTCTTGCTCTGTCTGTGACTGCAATGAGAATGATCAGTGACAAGTTTACCTGATACTTTATATATGGTGGTATCCATGTTCACAGTTACGATGCCATTGCGCAGTTTCGTCATGTGACGTAACTACAACGCAAAGGAACTGCTCTGCATCGCTATGCCTTTACGCACTATGCCATCCTGTTACAACAGTCAAATGTTGGTGTGGCCTACATCATTTGCAACATGTGGTACGACTACATACATATGTTATATCATCTCGACATGCGCATGCTGTTGCTATGGTTAATTGTATATAATGCCATGATGTTGTAATCAGCTGACAATTGTGTGTGTGTGTGTTTTTTTTTTCTTTACGACCAAAGGACTGTGAGTGTTGGTGATGATCGCCAAAAACCAGCCATTACAACATGTGCGGCCTTGAATCGCAAAAATTTGAGTCTGGCGTAAAGGAAAGAATAAAAATGCTCAGAACTCAAAAGGAAGAAGAATAATCCCAATTGTGCAGTTCACCATCAATGTCTAAAAAAGTATTGACGATAATTTGACAGTTAAGTAACTAGAGAGAGAGAGAGAGAGAGAGAGAGAGAGAGAGAGAGAGAGAGAGAGAGAGAGGTTGTCTGTGGTACAATTTCACCCAAGGTAGTACATCAGGAGAGGAATGTTCCAAGCTATTATGGTATAAATGTTATATAGTCAGTCACTACAAAATGTTCCAGACTCACATAATTGAAATTAAAACAGGCAAAAAATATAAGGATAAGTCGGACTTCTTAAAGGTTGATAATAGGAATTTTCATCTTATTTAGACTTCATGACACGAAAGTGAATATGAGAGATTTTCAAAACCTAGCTCATAATGACTGCAGATAAGGGGTGACTTCGAGGATTTTACTTTAAACTCCACATAACAATTAATACCCATTTTACATTTTCACATGGATATATAACAACAAGAACGGAAACGAAACTTGTAATAGAAATGATTAGGATAGAATGACTATGAACATTAAATTTTTTTTTATTTGTAGTAGAATATTACTCAGTGTCCTCAATCTTTAAATATTCAAGGGAAGCTTGATGACAGCTGCAACTTTGAAAAAAAAGTATCCCCTAAAAAATTAAAAAAGAATAAAAAATTAAATGAAAAAAGTTCATCAAGCATTTACAGAGAGAGAGAGAGAGAGAGAGAGAGAGAGAGAGAGAGAGAGAGAGAGAGAGAGATATTTTCTGTGGTACAATTTCGTTCAAGTTAGCATATCTGAACCCAATGCTGATATAACCACAATAAATTTTGGAGTTCGATGACTCTAAAACAACTTTGTTATCCTGCAAATAGATAACAGGGTCTGCAGCTATATTTCAAGGTTTTTATCTGTAAGGCCACATCTCAAGAATTCGAAACTATTCTTCCTTTAAGATCTGGTAAGATTTGATTTTGGATTCTGAGGGAAATGTATATCTTCCATTAATGAAATGGAAAGCATTTGTGCACTTTATCTAAAATTTCTCGCTTTTACTTCTCAAGAAAATTTTAGACAATTCTAAGTTTCATTAAGCAACTATCATCAAGCTTCCTAACTGACTTCTTTAATGATACTATAACGATTTACAGTGGAAAGATATTACAGTCTAAATTAGGGTCGGTTTCAGTAAATCGCTGTGTATAATCATTTTCATTGCCTACATGCATTAGATTATATTACGAAATATTGTTAATAGTACCCTTGTTATTAATGCTATTGACACTGTTTCATTTGCTGTGTATTTGGACGAGATCCTCCCGAGGCAATTAATAAAGATATAAGAGCTTTTTTATAATGTTCTGTGAATATATCTGCATAATCTAGTGATTTTGTAAGATGTCTGAACGTGCCATTAAAAGCGTTAAGCAATAATTAATATAAATGTAATGATGCTCATTAGGTCAATATTCATTTAAAGCTCATTTATTCGATTCTTGCCTTCGTTGTTCAGGTTTTTGACGCCTTATATTCCGAGGGTGTCCATTTATAAGAAATTATCTCATATCCGGTATGTTTTATTCAAAGAAGTATGCTCACAGTTTTAAAAACTACACGGTGTTAAAAGGAACAGGCGGGATGTTTTAATTACCCTATCTTTGCCGAGACAAAACCCTACCTTATCTGTACCATGTATGCTTTTAAGCTACCAAATGTAGATTCTGCATATATTTACGGAAATTCGATTCCCTGTTGACCAGATTTTGTGGTGAAATGATTGCCTTTTATTCTGTAACAAGCGTGTCGCCGCGTGTTACGCGCGCTGGAACCTGGGGTTGCAATCTTCCCCTACTGTCACCCGGGGCGGGACAAACAAGATCAAATCCTTTCGGATTTGATCTTGATTTGATCTAGATATTTAGGCGTATATGACCACTTAACAAGTACAAATTGAATATGTTAATTGTTACCAAAATCCCCCTGTTTTTATGGTTTGTTTGATTGTGAAATATTAACTTTCCTTAACAAACAAACATACTTTACATAAAATGTAAAATATTGTTTGTGAAGCACAAAAATAAATCTAATATTCAGTAGTTCTTCAAAATAAGTGTGATTTTTTGTGTACTATTCCGGAAAACTTAATAAAAAAAAATGCACAAAAATAGCAGAAACAATATTGTCTTACAAAACTCAAACGACATCGATATACATTACAAGCCTTATACTTGTAACTTTCTTGCATCGATGAATAAAGCACCCAAAAGCTGTAATTATCCCCGTCTTACTTCGTGCGCGAAATGATCGGATAGCACGTATTCTTGCTAAGAACGCTACTGTGAAAGATAATTACAGCTATTTAAACAGGAATACCAGCATTTAATTAATGATAGCCATATACAAAAGGGTATATAGAAGTAAAGTTATTTTTCCATATAAATTCTACTGAAACTCTTCGATAGACCTTTCTGAAAATAGCTTGATTAATCTAAAGTTAAAATTTCTTCTAAGGTGGTGTGGCTTTTTGAAAATAAGTAAACAATGACTTCTTTATTATGACATGACATAAAAATGTGGTTGGGGGCAAAGTACGAACAAAACATTATTTTTTTTACTATCCGGAAAACTATCATATGAAAAATATGGGTTACTGCATTTACTAAAAATATTTCTATTTTGTATCTTTTTAATGAAATACAGGCCTGGTGTAAAAGAACAATTAAGGTTCTGAATTACAGAATATGCAATATTCGAAATGACTCGATTCAGTGAGTGAGGAAAAATACTATGACACATCAAAAAACTTCTGAACAACTAGTGGTTTTAATACTACGCCATCGGACCCAATTTATTTTAAAGAACGTACTGTGAATATCTTTAATGAGGGTATAGTAGAAAAGCGCCGCTCATTTTACATAGAAGATGCTTGCGTTACGTTGATTTAGAGCAAGATGGAGGTCTAAAATATAAGTAAGCTGGACATTATTGAAGTGTTAACATTCTATTTCTACCTTCAAAGGGATACGAGGAAATCAATATTTGGCTGAACTAAAGTTAATTTCTAAAACCGCTAACTTCCCATGGTAGGAAATTAGAGACTCATCTCACCGACAAGCTTTGATTTTAGAATTTTAGTTAACGTTTGAACAATGGAGGAAAGGCATTTTTTTTTAGTTTAGGCTGTCTAAGGGTTCTAACAGGGTTAGTATGAAACTCACTATTGAAATAATGGATTCCATATAATTTCGTAGAAATAACAAAAGCCATGTTTAAGAAATGGAATAATTGTAATTGTGTAAATGGGTAGACTAGATCAGTAATTTGTACTAAAAGATTTGGAAAGCAAGGGTGAACAGCTGTGTAATCAGTTAATTCTGTATATGCTTCCCTAAGGGGTAGATGTGTTGTTTGTAGGATCACACAAATGACATATTTGTATTTATGTAGACGCTATATGGAAATGCAGGTACTACCTGAAAGACAATCTCTGAAAACTTAATTTTACTAGTATTATTGGTCCTTCAGTAAAAGTATTTATTTATGTTGATATTTATCTTCGCAAACTATTTTTTCTTTTAATGATTAGAAAGCTTTGCTTAACCTATGAAGAGTTAGATGGAAGAAATCCTTTTTATAACATAGTCGTTACCATAATGAAAACGAAAACCAAGAAGAACGAATGTGTCAGAATTTCTTTATTAAATATCAGCAATTGTAAAGATAAAAAAAAAAAGAAATAATGAAAATGAAATTACTCGTGCAATATTCCTGATAATTTGACGTCTGATTTTGAGATGCAACCAGAAATGTGGCAGCTGTAAACAAATAAGATCCTGTAACAACCAAGAACTAAAGATACTTATATGAAAATAAAGAATGCATAATCTATTATGGAATGTCATTGTAATAATAACAATTCGCTCTTAACTTCTCGATTTTGCACACTTTTTTGCATATGCCCATCACTATAAAGCCTGAGATGCACTTGGAAGAATATGAGCAATGTTGACGTCCTCAGTGGGATTCGAACCTTGGGTATCAGGACAAGGTTACGTTACCCAGCTGCCCAAGTGTGAAGGTGCAATGACCTCGTTCTGATACTGTCCAAGTGTGAAGGTGCAATGGCCTCGTTCCGATAATGCAGTTGTGGGTCCAAATTTCTTTATATTATTCCGTTTAGGATGTGGGCTTCGTGCGACAAGCATATTAAGAAAGGTGTAAATAAATTGATAAGTTAAGAGGGCATTGTAATTTTTACAAAGACTTATATACATCAATGATGGAATGGATAAGGCATATTTTTCCTTTTTTATACATTGTGACTTATTAACTTAATCCCTTGAATCACAGCCCCAAAAAGATCCCCCGTTTTATGGTCTAGTGTCTTTTTGATGCTGATCTGTATATAAAGTGAATAAATTCACTAATACCTTTTTTATAATACAGCTAAAATGAGGTGGTACCATGGCTTGTTGTTGGTGATGTCGGAAATTGCTTTTATTGGACAATATTATCAATATATAGTGGGCAGAAATGCAATAAAATTTCTATTTTATTCATTGCATATAAATTGCTTTTTATACTATATGAGAGAGAGAGAGAGAGAGAGAGAGAGAGAGAGAGAGAGAGAGAGAGAGAGAGAGAGAGAGAGAGAGAGAGAGAGAATTTCCATGGATAAAATAAATCGAGTGGGACAGAGTTACGTTTTGAGCGACGTTGATCCGGAAAGTCTATAGAGAAATAAAAGCTCCAATAAAAGCAAAATATTGTCAGGCGGATAAAAACTCATTTGAGTACTGCCGTTCCGACGAGATATTTTTGCAGAAATGTACAACTTTCATGAAATTCCATTGCCTAAAAAATACAGTTTCACTTATTTCAAAAAAATGAAAGAATTATAAAGACGCAAATGAGTAATCAAAACACAGTTACACACCCGGAACCCGGTAAAAGGACATACATTTTCTTTAAACGCAAGAGAGAGAGAGAGAGAGAGAGAGAGAGAGAGAGGAGAGAGAGTGGGTGGGCGTTAGAGGAGTAAAGACTAAAAATTTAAGAAAATAAAGCTCAATATGACGATGCTTCAGAAAATGATCCAGAAGGAAACAAGTAAATGTAATTGTAGTTGAGATAAAAATCATGATATTGAAAGATAATTACTATAACATCGGCTTATTTCCCTTTGGGCAAGTACTACACCAAGAGTTCTTGACACAGAGTGGCAAAAACGAGAAAAATTATAGAAATTAAGAGATTACGTGATTTTACGGTAAAAAAATTAAACAGCGAATTTTCCCTGGCTGAAAAGTTTAAAACCATTGTGGGAGATGAAACCAGAAAACTTTATCACTGAATTTCTGTCAACCAACGCCTGATATGAAAATGAGATCCGAATATGAAACCACCTCAGCCAACGACATATCACATTCACTGTGAACTCTCTCTCTCTCTCTCTCTCTCTCTCTCTCTCTCTCTCTCTCTCTGTGAGAATATTTATTCTTTATTATTTTTAATTGGCCACTATTTCTTTACTTTCATTTTCTTTTTTATACATTGTGACTTATTAACTTAATCCCTTGAATCACAGCCCCAAAAAGATCCCCCGTTTTATGGTCTAGTGTCTTTTGTCCATAAATAAGCTCTTTGTTTGTATAACTAATCAATTGATCTTTAAATGTGGCCTGGTTTTTTCTCTATCTATATCAGGTGGCTACAGTTCACTTTAACAATGAAGTCTAGGCTTAATATAACTTTCACATACATTTAGAGACTTTGCCTTTCTTTCGTTTATCCGTCTGCTAAACATGTTTTTGCGCACTTAAATGTGATTTCCTTCCTTGTTAGTTGTCTTCATTTGTAGCTCTCCTTTCTTCGTGCATAGATTATTCAGTGTCTTTCTATTGTTATCCTAGAGACTTCATAATAATAATAATAATAATAATAATAATAATAATAATAATAATAATAATAATAATAATAATAATAATAATAATAATAATAATAATAATAATAATAATAATAACTTGGCATATGCAGGAGCAAGATTAGTAGCAGAACTGATGGGGATACGAACACCAACACCACCATCACAACCAACCCAACAGAAACCAAAACAGCAACCTCCTTGGAAAAGGCGCCTGGAAAAGCAAATCATGGTGATGAGATCTGACTTGAGTAAACTGAAAGAGATGGCAGAAAAAAGGCTAAGAAGCAAGAAAACAAGGGAGGAACTCAACGAGAAATACAAAGTACAAGAGAGGGGACTAAACAACACAATAGAAAATGTAAAACGGAGGCTTAAGGCCAAAGCACATAAGATCCAACGGTACATGAACAGGAATAAGGGATACCAACAGAACAAACTATTCGGAACTAACCAGAAAAGACTATACAGCCAACAAAGAGGGGAAGACAACCACCAAGAAAGTCCTGAAGCCGAACCAAGTAAGAGACTCTGGGAAAACATATTGAGCAATCCGGTATCACACAACAAACATGCAACATGGCTCCTGGAAGTCAAGGAAGAAGAAACAGGGAGAATAAAACAAAGATTCACTGACACTGACATCACGACAGACACAGTCAGACACCAAAACTAAAGAAAATGCCAAACTGGAAAGCCCCAGGTCCTGATGAAGTCCATGGATACTGGCTCAAAAACTTCAAGGCTCTACACCCACGAATAGCAGAACAACTCTAGCATTATATCTCAAATCACCATGAACCCAAATGGATGACCACAGGAAGGACACCCTTAGTACAAAAAGACAAGAGTAAGGGAAATATAGCCAGTAACTACAGGCCTATCACCTGCCTACCAATAATGTGGAAGTTACTAACAGGTATCATCAGTGAAAGGCTGTACAACTACCTAGAGGAGGCAAACACCATCCCCCACCAACAGAAAGGCTGCAGAAGGAAGCGTAGGGGCACAAAAGACCAGCTCCTGATAGACAAAATGGTAATGAAGAACAGTAGGAGAAGGAAAACCAACCTAAGCATGGAATGGATAGACTATAAGAAAGCCTTCGACATGATACCACACACATGGCTAATAGAATGCCTGAAAATATATGGGGCAGAGGAAAAAACCATCAGCTTCCTCAAAAATACAATGCACAACTGGAATACAATACTTACAAGCTCTGGAATAAGACTATCTAGAGGTTAATAAATCAGGAGAGAGATCTTTCCGCGGTAAGACTCACTGTCCCCACTACTCTTCGTAGTAGCCATGATTCCCTTGACAAAAGTACTACAGAAGATGGATGCCGGCTACCAACTCATGAAAAGAGGCAACAGAACTAACCATCTGATGTTCATGGACGACATCAAGCTGTATGGTAAGAGCATCAAGGAAGTAGACACCCTAATCCAGACTGTAAGGATTGTATATGGGGACATCAGGATGGAGTTTGGAATAAAAAAAATGCCCCTTAGTCAACATACAAAAAGGCAAAGTAACAAGAACTGAAGGGATAAAGCTACCAGATGGGAGCAACATCAAACACATAGATGAGACTGGATACAAATACCTAGGAATAATGGAAGGAGGGGATATAAAACACCAAGAGATGATGGACACGATCAGGAAAGAATATATGCAGAGACTCAAGGCGATACTCAAGTCAAAACTCAACGCCGGAAATATGATAAAACCCATAAACACATGGGCAGTGCCAGTAATCAGATACAGCGCAGGAGTAGTGGAATGGACGAAGGCAGAACTCCGCAGCATAGATCAGAAAACCAGGAAACATATGACAATACACAAAGCACTACACCCAAGAGCAAATACGGACAGACTATACATAACACGAAAGGAAGGAGGGAGAGAACTACTGAGCATAGAGGACTGCGTCAACATTGAGAACAGAGCACTGGGGCAATATCTGAAAACCAGTGAAGACGAGTGGCTAAAGAGTGCATGGGAAGAAGGACTAATAAAAGTAGACGAAGGCCCACAAATATACAGAGACAGGAGAATGACAGACAGAACAGAGGACTGGCACAACAAACCAATGCACGGACAATACATGAGACAGACTAAAGAACTAGCCAGCGATGACACGCGGCAATGGCTACAGAGGGGAGAGCTAAAGAAGGAAACTGAAGGAATGATAACAGCGGCACAAGATCAGGCCCTAAGAACCAGATATGTTCAAAGAATGATAGATGGAAATAACATCTCTCCCATATGTAGGAAGTGCAATACGAAAAATGAAACCATAAACCACATAGCAAGCGAATGTCCGGCACTTGCACAGAACCAGTACAAAAAGAGGCATGATTCAGTGGCAAAAGCCCTCCACTGGAGCCTGTGCAAGAGACATCAGCTACCTTGCAGTAATAAATGGTATGAACACCAACATGAAGGGAGTGATAGAAAACGATCAGGCAAAGATCCTCTGGGACTATGGTATCAGAACAGATAGGGTGATACGTGCAAAAAGACCAGACGTGACGTTGATTGACAAAATCAAGAAGAAAGTATCACTCATTGATGTCGCAATACCATGGGACACCAGAGTTGAAGAGAAAGAGAAAGAAAAAATGGATAAGTATCAAGACCTAAAAATAGAAATAAGAAGGATATGGGATATGCTAGTGGAAATCGTACCCATAATCATAGGAGCACTAGGCACAATCCCAAGATCCCTGAACAGGAATCTAGAAAAACTAGAGGCTGAAGTAGCTCCAGGACTCATGCAGAAGAGTGTGATCCTAGAAACGGCGCACATAGTAAGAAAAGTGATGGACTCCTAAGGAGGCAGGATGCAACCCGGAACCCCACACTATAAATACCACCCAGTCGAATTGGAGGACTGTGATAGAGCAAAAAAAAGGAAAAAATAAAAAATAATAATAATCATAATAATAAGAGCTGTCAGAAATTCAATTGTTTAATTTTTTATGAGCTTTATGTCAGGAGAATCTATCTTTTCTCAACATATCGTATAATTACCATGTGCTTAATTTCATTCAAAATTATTTCTCCTGTCCCATAAAAATGACCTCTCATATCGGTGCCTCTTACAAATCGTTACAAGCAATATCTGCAGCACAGTTGCAACCTAAATACACATCAGATTCTTGGTAAACTGGTAATTGAGATTCTGGTAACAGTGTGCAAGCGACGTTTTCATTTTAAGCCTCAAACGAACGACAGTATCACTTTGAGCAACTTCATACGCGTATTTCTGGATGAGAGGTCAAACAAGGTGTGCTTGTTTGGTATGAGGACTAACTTATAGAATCTCTTTGGCTTAAACTTCGAAGATTTTTCTTTTCCTTCGGTTACATTTTGTTCCCAGGTTATATGAGCAGGTAATGCGAAGGAAATTCATCGGCAATTTAACTTAAAATTCCGCTCATAATGAACTATACACACAAGAGGTCATTGCCCTTAGTAGCCCATAATTGCCTAAACTACTTGAACATCAAACGTAATGTCCTTCAAGTACTCATTATTTCATTAGGAAATAGTTTTTATGTTAATATTTCTTTTTAATGTAATGGTTGCAGTAGTGATATTTATATGTAAATTCCTTATTACTTGCCATTGAACAACTGAACACAATAATGGTCCTGGAAGAAAGAAATTTGTACTAAAAGTAAAAGTTGTCTTAAGTACCGAAGAACATAACTCACAAACCATCTTAGAACTGCCGATATATAGCAACTTTGGAATGGAATCATACTTCAGTTGTTCATCAATTTTCATACCTTTACGTGTTCCAAATGCAGCTTCAAATTTATTAGTAGTGTTAATAAGTGTCGTTTCTTTCGTAAGAACCAGCTACAAGATGACCTCCATAGTCAGATATTGTGAAATGCGTGTATTGTTACCGTAAGCAGAGAACAGTTTAAACTACTACCATCATCCATTAATGAAAATAAACACAGGATTTTGAAATTTCTCATGATTAGAATAAATAAGCAAGCAACAAACCTTCATAGTACATTTCCTTTGTATAGAAATTAAATATCTAATTCTCGCAATTTTCAACAATTATTTTCAAGGTCTTAAAACTGTATTTGTAATTAAATTAAATCTGTATTTTACCTATGATACTAACATGTTTTTCTCTTCATTTCAACTTTTATGAAAACGGCACTGGAAGCGTGTCCAGATTTTAGTAATAAAATTTTTGTTGCCCCTCGTCAAGAAATTTAATTATCTATGTATTATTGTTATTATAATTATTCAGTAGATGAAACCTATTCTTGTGGAACAAGCCCACAGGGACCGTGGACTTGAAATTCAAGCATCCAAAGAATTTGGTGTTCATTAGGAAGAAGTAAGAGGAAGTAAAGTGAAAAACAGAGATCCCCTTATTCAAAAAGAAAAAAAACATAAGTAGATGAAATGTATTAAAATGCAATCATAATAGCATTACGTTATTGATGAATTGCATCTTTATTTGAGCTTTCGAAGTTGCAATTGCTCGATACAGCCCGACGGTGAGGAATAAAAGTACTCAGGAACTGAGAAGTTCGGCCACGACGCACATTCACTTCATATTGGTGCTGCTGTTCAGCGAATCCCGTTGCTCTGGGGGGATGAAAGGGAACAGGGATCAATCGTGAGCGTGAAAGATCTCAATTGAAGTACAACTCATGTAAAAGTGACAAACAAGAGGCCATCCGTCGATGGTCCACGTCATAGCTGCTACTATTAGGAAACAAATGCCTACCACCACGAAACACCCTGTCTCTATCTATCTATCTCATATATATATATATATATATATATATATATATATATATATATATATATATATATATCTATATATATATATATATATATATATAGTATATATATATTTATTTATTTATATTTATTTAACCTTATTGGCTTTATTTCTTATTATTATCTTTTTAGTGTCAGTAAAATTTAGATTATATTTAGTTTGTTTTCTCCTCACCGATGGTTTACTTGTTAATGTTGGTGGTTCGTCTAACGACTGTTCTTATTTTTTATGATGCTTGTTTGTGGAGAAGCCTTCGTTATAGTAAGGGTTGTGTGGGACTCCATGAGGAGTTTTAGGCAGTCGTTCTCTGAAGGTAGGTTTACACCTATGCACTTTTGTGTTACGCGCTGTTATGGCGTGGGACCACAAGAAGCCGCCAGAAAATTGACACGGTGTAAGAAAATTTACCGTTAGTGGGCAGCGTGCTGCGGACCCGTGCGGTGTGTTACGGGCATGTTACAGAGTGTTGTTGCAGTGACGTTGCAGTGTCTAGCGCAGTGTTATGCCATTGGTGCTGTTTTATGGGGTGTGTTGCTATGCCATGACACCCCCTCTTGTGGCTTTGTTACTCCGTGTAGCGATGTGTTGCAGGTGGCTTGCAGTGTTGTTGCAGAGTGCACACTCATGTGCATGAGACACGACGTGGAGCGGTGCATGATTGTTGCACATGCACCGTGCCACACCGTGTCGGATATGAACCAGGTGTTTATATAGAGGCCTGCCAAGCACATCCTTCATTCCACACCCAACCAGCATGCAGTATGGACCACCACAGCCTCTCACCCCAGGAGACCCAGAGATTGTTGGTAGCTGTCCTGTGTCTCTGTGCAACCAGGTCATTGGCGGGTTGAGAAGACGTACTACAGTGCCACACCCACCTGCACAAATATGCAGAAAGGACAGCAGGGCAGGGCGGATATGGGTTCGGGAGTGGCTGACACGGCGACAACTACATGGAACCAAGAACTTCCTACACATCTACCCTGAATTGTTTGAGGAGATGGTCGAAAGGCTAACGCCCATTTTGAAAAAGAAGGACATGAAAATGCGGCTTGCACAAGAGGTGGAACTCAAGTTGGCGGTCACTTTCCGCCACCTGGCAAGAGGGAACGACTATACAAGTCTCCAAGACAGCTCCAGAGTCTCCATGAGTTCCATATGCCAGGTTATCCCATTAGTCTGCCAAACCATTATCGACACATTCGAACCAGAAGTGATGAAGTTCCCTAAGACAGCAGAAGAATGGAACAACATAGCAAAACGATTCACCTTAAAGTGGAACTACTCGAGTTGTGTGGGAGCTCTGGATGGGAAGCACGTCGCGATCAAGAAACCCAAAGGTGGAGGATCACTGTACTTCAGTTACAAGAAGTTCCACAGTATCGTCCTCATGGCCCTCTCTGATGCAAAATACAGGTTCCTGTTCGTCAATGTCGGTGCAGAAGGAAGTGCTGGGGATGGAAGAACCTGGCAGAAGTGCAACCTGGCCAGGGCTATCACATACAACCGAGCAGGACTCCCACAAGACAGAAAACTGCCCAACGACGACGAACCCTTCCCCTTCCACATTGTCGCCGACGATGCCTTCGCTCTCAAGTCGTGGATGATGAAGCCCTACTCCCACCAATCACAAGATCCCACTGAACAACTATACAGCTACAGATTATCTCGCGCTTGTCGTGTGGTGGAAAACACATTCAGCCTGCTGCAGATGAGATGGCGAGTCTTCGGGATTACGATGCAACAGGATGTACAGGTGTGCAAGAAGATAACTTTGTGTGCATGTATCATGCACAACCTGCCACTGCGACACTACTCATGTGCTGGCACCGACGTCGACCATGAGGACCAACACCATAATGTCGTACCAGGTACTTGGTGGCAGGAGTCGCTGAACGTCATGGAACAACTCATGGCAAGAAGGAGACCGAACTTCACACGTCGAGCGAAGCCCGTCAGAGATTACCTGGCTCAGTACTACTCATCAGATGCAGGCGCAGAGGAATGGCAAGAGCAAATGGTGTTTCCTCAAGGACGACGAGCTACTGACGACTGGAGGACCCAAACAACTATGTAATAAAACATAACTCAACCAATGTACATAATTGTAAATAAAGATCATGTTGTATTTTTTATTGTTTTATACTCTCATACTTTTGTATTGTCCTAAGAACTAATAGCAATATTAATATAATAAACGGTATTGGAATGATGATTGGTACAATAAAAAAATTGTTTCAAAATAATGATAACATAATTCATAATATTAAGGCAAATGAGAAGCAAATGATGGACATAAAAAAAATACTTACAAAACAAACATGAAAAGCATAGAATGTAAGAAAATGAACATGAAAAGCATAGAAAGTAAAAAAATTAACATGAAAAGAATAGTATGTAAGAAAACAAACATGAAAAGCATAAAATGTAAGAAAGCGAACATGAAAAGCATAGAATGTAAGAAAATAAACATGAAAAGCATAGAATGCAATAAAATGAAATTGTTACTTGTTTTATATCATAACATTTTCAACTGCAAATATCATATATTATCAACTAAAGTCAATATGTCTTTAGTCTTTAACTGATTTTTCATTGTTCCCTTGTTAATAACCATGCCAGTCAATGTTAATTATTGTTTCATTATCATTTGTATGACCTCATGTTCATTTGATCATGTTCTCAATCGGTTGCAGTGTAGAAGCTGTGGAATTTCCTGGTTTCGTCTGCATTCCTTTCTCAACTCGTGTGGGCGTCCAGTGGGAACAGCCCCCCCGAGCCATGGCCTCTTTCATTGTGGCATTCTCTTCTTCGGGTACCTCCAAACTGTAGCAAAGCCTGATAACTTGCTTGAAGAAGGGCTTTTGGTATCGTCGAGGCACGTACTCCAACCGTTAGGTCAAGTACTGGACGAATATGGTGATGTCACGATGAGTAGTGTCCTGGGCTTGTGGCATCAGTATGTTGATGCTGGTCATAATTTGGGTCAGTTGACTGCAGTCCTTCAGTCGATTCAACTGTGTCGGCGGATAGCCGTCGCTCCTCTGTCAAAATGGTTGATCTCTTCTGCTTCACCCGCCTCCTCCGCTGGATCGAAGCTGTTGACAGGTCCGACATGTCAGCACTGGAGGAATCCTCTGCGTCGGTTCTGTGGGACGATACAGGTGAGAAGTGATCGCTTGCTATTGTGGGTTCATGGGCCATGCCCACATAGTCATCACACCCTCCTCCCATGCTGTCCTGTGCTGTGCAGCTGACCCGCTCTTGTGCTCCCTCTTCTTGATCGAAGTCAGTGTGGCGGGCCTCGAGTACTTCCAAAATTGCTGGAAGGTGCAATTGGTAAAGTTCCTCCTTGTCCTCTGGCGTGAACGGGTAGTCTTGTATGTCCTTCATGCTGGGGCGGTATCGTTTCTTTGGCTTCACTATGATACCACTCGTGCCTGTGGTGTCCTGGGTTTCCACAAGTGAGGATAGGGTCGGCTCTATGGGGAAGCTCTTCATCATGGTCAGATGTCTCCTCCGGTTGTGCAGGCTGATGTTCTGGGTGTCCAGGGTGTCCTGGGGTGCTCTGGGTGACCTGGGACTGCTGGGTAGGCCTGGGGGTGGTCTTGCGAAGAGGCATCTTTGTGTCACATGGCTCGAGAGTTGCTAGGTATCCATGTCAGCAAGCTATCAGAGCGCAAATGATGCCCCCATGTTCTGTCCGGCCCATTTTATCCTCCACCAACTGCCCGTGGTAACCTTCCATCCAGTTGACCTAATGAGGCGATGTAACACGGTGCACGCTCCGCAACATGTGCGCGCCATGTATTATTCATGTATGAAGGCGCCGTAAGGGCACCGCACGGGCACCACACGCCGCTGTAACATCATGCCGTAACACTCCCGCACGGGAGGTAAGAACCCGCACCGGGCAGCATGTGGTGCAGTGTGGTGCATTGTGGTGCAGCACCGTGTGGGTTCTTACCTCTTTTGTTGTGGTGCCGCAGCACACCACTTATGGTTTCGTGCGACTTCAGGCTGCCAGACACGGCGCAAAAATTAGAAAAGTTTTAAAATCCTGGCGGCGCTGTACAACTTTGGCGGCCCACGCTAGCCACCACCAGCGGCGTCCTTACCTTTTGGTGCACTTTCTGGTGGCTTTTTGTGGACCCACGCCATAACTGCCCACAGCAAAAAAGTGCGTAGGTGTAAACCTACCTTGAGCCTTATTTGAGAAAGTACTGCTGTTGCTGCCACTGAAAGATATTACTGTTGCTGTAGCTGAAGCATCCTGGAATCTTTTCGATTTTGGAGAGTGAGGACGAGTGAAATTCTCCTCCTTCCAGGATTGTATTTTCTTCAGCTCCTTTCAGCAACCCTTGGTTTAGATATGCTATCTAGGGGACCTATCTGTCATCAGGTATGAAGGTATTGCCCCTGCATTTGGAGTAAAGTGATCACGGCTTTGCCATACTGCTACAGTCTTGGCATGACTTGGTGGAACCCTGTCCTCGGCCACAGCTTTTTGGGAGCCATTCCTTTTCCAACCACCCTGAGTGATTCTCCAGACGTGGAGAACAGTTCATATAAATTATTTTTGAGGAGTCTCGGTATTTAGAGTGTAATTTGGCAGGATATTCTTTCTTTTCGTTGGTCTCCTCTTTTCTGGACCCTCTACCTTTGGTATATATGTGTTGGTGACCTGTCTATTTAAGTGTGTAGTTGTTTTCTGTGTTAGGTATTAAGTGTGAGTGTTGTTAATTATTCATTGTATTTATGAGGTTCAGGTGTCATTTCTGTCTGTAATTTGTGTATTAGAATTAAGGGTTTTATTAGAGTATTTTCTTTGACCCCTTAACTTGAGTGTACCTTTGTTATGAATATTTTGTGGACTAAGTATTGTTTTTTTGTGAATACATATAAGTGTTTTGAGTGTGATTATTGTGGTGGATACCAAGCCATCCAAATTTATATATATATATATATTATATATATATATATATATAATATACTATAATATATTATAGTATATATTAATATATATATATATATTGGATGGCTTGGTATCTATATATATATATATATATAATATATATAAATATATAACAAATTATAGGATATATGGGATGGCTTTGGTATATATATATATATATATATTATATATATATATATATAGATGTGTGTGTGTGTGTGTGTGTGTGTGTGTGTGTGTGTGTGTGTGTGTGTGTACGCTTCATATCTTGATGATCTATAACTTTGTCCTTCACATTACTGCGATAGCGTTCATGTCTTTTCGTATTTAGAGAGTCTTGCTCTAAGCTCCAAAGTATTTAGTTGTATAAGGCATAACATATTTCTTTCACTTTAAAAACAGTCGGCCAATAAATCCCTTTCCTTGTTTAACTTTCATCAGTTGAGAAGTCAAAATTGGGTATGACGAAGCAGCATTTCTCAAAATAAATGACAAGGGAGCTTACAGAAACATATTCATTATTATCGTTCTGAATAATGAATGAAACCTTATTCATTGCTCTCTTTCCATGTGTATATTTCCGGTAAATTACCAGCAGCCAAATTAATCTTGGTATGAAAGTAACTAGCGTATAAAAAACGGAAGTGTATGCAGCATACCTATATCCTAAAAAACACCATCTAATGTGAAAAGATCACGACAACAAAGGAGCATAAGTGTAGTAAATCGACTCAGAAAACGTTTTGTCATTTTCTCGCTCATACATTAAGAACTCATTTTTGTTCTTCGGTCTTTGCGGCCTCTCAAAGGAAAGCGTGTAATGCAAACATTAACCTGAGACCAAATAAATGACGTGTTCGAAACTCAGCGATAGGAGTCCAATGGATGCAGTCTTTTATCCAGTGGAACAGCCATAATAGCCACCGAACGCTGATTGATGGAAGCCATTAGCGTCGAACGCCTGTTACTTATTAAGAAATCGCTGCATCCTTCCAAGATAAATCAAGGTCTTTTTTATCTAATGTTTCCTTTATTTTGTGGCAACACGTTCCATTACTTCAGAGAGAAAGTTTGTGCCTAAAAATGTGCATTTTGTGACTTACTGCGGTTATCGTATGAATAATATTTTGCTACATTATTCTGCGTCACATTCTAAATAAAAAGTAGAAAATTAGATTAGCAGATGTTAAAAAACACACACACACACTTTGAATTAATTTTTGCAATAATGGTTTTTAAAAGAATAACCAAATTACGAAATATGGTAAATATTTATAGAGTTATTAATCGCAGGAGTAAAATTGATGTTGCTGATTTTAAGCGAAAAGAACTTATTTGTCACCGGGAATATTTCAACAAAAAAATTATGTCTCATTCACCTTCTTATCTGTGACCCAAGACTGAACCACTAAGCAAATAATTCCACATCATGAACGTCATGCATATAAAGTCTCATCAGTACCTGGCGGCCAACCCTATACATAAACTGTCTTCAATCAATCATCAGTCATTCATTTTGAATCTTTTGGCTTTTCAGTCAAAAAATAATTTTCAAAAACTTCGACTCAACAACACCTCTCTCCTTCCACCTAACCCTTTCCCAAGCACACACATTTTAGAGTCGTTGATTTTATTTTTTATTTTTTCTAGCATGAACAAAATGGATTGCCTCAAATCATCCAGATCAGCCTTTTTAAACAAATTATTTATCTTCTACAAGTCTCTTTGCTGACTTCTGTAATATGGCCTAAACTTATTATATCTAAAGCTTCCATCTTATTTTTTCTGGTTCCTATTCAACATAGGCACTGAAATTTCGGAAAATATTTACCTTAACAAGCCCCACACACTTTCAACTTGCATTTCCCAAAATTTTGTTATTTTCTTTTGGCATCAAACTCGTTGTAGCTCTTCATTGCTGCTCATTCTTCCATCATTTGAGAAAATTATTATTACACGAGCTAATTTAATATTGTTCATTCTTCTACTCTTCTTTCATTACTGTATTGAAAGCTTTCCGAGAAACAACGTCAAAATGCGTGTCAAGTGTGATTCCTTTGCCCTATAGAGATATCTCATTAACCATCAAAATAAATAAGTAAGTGGATAATGTTGATTAAATCTATGAGACGGAAAAGTGGAAAAGAAGTAGAATGTTTCTGGAATCCAAGACTGGATTACAAGACGGAAATCTATAGCCGAATCTATTTTAGTCAATTTAAACTGTGGATGCTGATTACGAAGGAAAGAAAAGTTACAAAGGTGCTGGTATTAATTGCTGGCTTAGTTTACCCGTAAAATATAAAGTGAAGTATTGAGGAATATTAGGATGCATGGAGGTGTTCAAAAGGTGAGCGAGGATGAAAGAAAAGCCTAATGTTTTCAGATAGTGTTCTCACATTTAATGAAAGACTGGTAACAACTGCATATAGCTTAAGAGAGTTTGGAGAAAAAAGATTAATAGGAAGGCGGTACTGGATAAATTAGATATACAAATTTTTTAATGGATTGGCCTTAATAAGTGGTGCACAAGGTATTTATCATTGATTATCGTATGAGTGTGGCATTGTGATACTGTTTATATATATATAATATATATTAATATAATGTTATTGTATATCTACATACTACATATATATATAATCATATCTATATATATAGTATATATATATATATATATATATATATATATATATATAATATATGTAGTATATATATACATATACATATATATATATATATATCTATATATATATATATATATATATATATATATATATATATATATATATATAAGTATATATATATATATATATATATTATCAGTTTCACTATTCTCAATCATGAGAAAGAAGGAATTGCAAATTCTTTCTCCCAACAATTTCACCATCTATGAGGCCTCTTCGAGACATCTTTATTAATTCTCTGTTTAAGAAAAATATATACCGGACATATGTTTACATTAGTTTTGAAGTTTTGCTTAAAATAAAGGCAAGTATGAATGGTCAAATGTGTTTTCAGTTATTACTGCATAACATATAATATACAATTGTCCAGTGCATTGTTTGTCCAACAGAAAATTATCCCCGTAAATCAATATCAACCTCCACTAACTCAGTCTATGATTTTTCCAAGATAGCTCACATTCTACCAAAATGGTGGCAAATTGCTCTAAATATAGAATATTTCCCTTCCATAACCGTGTAAAAATTACATAATGTCCATATAATGATTGGTAATTTATATTTTGGCGTTCTTACTGTCATTAAGAGATTAACTGGACTTAGTTTTCCAGTATGGCTACCATTTTTAATATGTGCAGCTAAGAGACCAGCGCAGCCAAGTCCAGGATTGTAGAACGTGTATCTACCATGGCATTCATTGTCACAACCATGCTTATTCAGTTCTTGGCAAAATTCTGCAGCATTTGTATGGTGAATACAATCATAAGCACTTTGCTCCCTTGCAAAGAGATCAAGTATAACCTCATTTACAACTTATATGAACTTCCTCTTCCGTCATACATTAGCACCACAAACTCTTCAATGATTTGCAAGCCTCCGTCTTCTACAGAAGCTGGTGGTGAATTCAGTTTAGTGAAGGTGGCTGTAACGCACTGAAATACAGTCCATTTTTTTTCAAGACTTCTTTCCCGTTCCATGAAAGGCATACACTTTATCACACCCACTAAATGAATAAAAAAAAGGAAGGGCATAGGCCTTTGGTCCCATAGCTACTGCAGTTTCTTTAAAAGATATCCACTTCATATCTTTCTTTCTTCAAAATTTAATACATAGTTTATGCAAACCAAATTTGTCCATGCTAGATACTGTTATAACGAAATTAATGTCTGAACTGCATGGTTGCAATTAAGGTGTCTTCATGCTTTGCAGCATATGCAGCATGCTAAAAAGACTCAAATATATGCTTCCTCATGAGTGCAACCTCGTAGGTCAATAGTATCCAGTTCAACTTTGTTAAAAGTACAGTATGCCGTTTTGCATAAGACTCAAATGTAGATGCCTTTCTTGGTCTTAGAGAATTTACAAATACTTCACCATTCATTAAGATAACAATAGTGGTAATTGTCATGGATGTCTGATGCCTACTGTTCTAGTAGAGGCAGCAGCTATGAATTGGTGTACTGATGCATCTGCCTAATCTGTGCCAGAGATGGTGAGGAATTTAGAAGGTCATGCTGTAAGAATATATTTCAGCTATATTTTCTCTTTAGGCATGAGATGAAGAGGTATGAGAACAGATTGTAGTCTCCCAAAAATTTAACGAGTGTTAAATAGAGAGTAATGATTCTGTAGCAGCCATCATGTGACTAAGCAGTAAAATTTTGTTCTTGTACACTGGCTCAGAATCTGATTGTGACTTGAGTCTCAATGAAATCAGTGAATTGTGCCTTTCCATGGCTCATCAAAGATCTGAAGAACCCACCAACTTTGATTTCCGTAATTTCATCACTGTCTAGCGCAGTCAAATCTAATAAATCTTCATCAGAAATGTTGTTTATTTCTTTGATTACTTTTCTGCACACTTTCGGTTTCATTATGATCTTTCCCTTAGATTTTGGATCAGCGTCACTTCCAATCGCAAACTCATCAGTCAGGAGGCTTACTTCAGGGCCAGCCACTGTCCATCTTCTGAGAGCATCCTTATCTTCAAATAGTCCAATGGCTCCTCCATTTACTTTCACATGAGCTTTATTCTGCTCAAGTGGTTGGTATATAGCTATTGAGGAAAAAGACCAAACAGTTTTATGAACAGGAAAATTTCCCATTTTGAATTCAACACATGCCACTTTGGAGAGCCACCATGTCTCTCAAGTGAACCGAAAGCCATTTGATATGACGTACATAGTCAAGGGCAAAGAATAAAGTATTAAGTTCCTGTAGCATATCTTGGTACAAATTGAAATTTTACTCTCGTATGGTCTGATTAAAATGAAAACTAAAAGTTTTAGCTGAAGCACAAGATTCCAAAAGTAGAATTGTGGACACTACCTCTCGTTTCCTGAACTAGCTTTCAAAGCTTAACTCACTTTCTTTGTCCGCTTCTTGGATGTATGCTTTGTGCAGTTAATAAGTTAATATGAACTGCAAGCCGTTGCCTGATGGGCTAGACATGTCCTATTTACATGTGAAGCAGATATAAGTGAATATGCTGTTCCAGAAAATCCTATTTCTGCTTGCCAGAGTACCAGTCCAACTACTGTCTTTCAGGATATCGCAAAAGGTTTTGAATGGTGCCATTTCTAAATACAGCACTCCAAACATGATAACCATATCACCATACTGTAACGGCCATCCCCATTGGATTTGCTTAGCAACTGCAAATAGTTAGTGATCAGCTGCTAGAACGGGGGTTTAGCCAGGATTGAGAAAGTGTGGTTGCCCTTGCAATAGCCATGGCATCTTTGATAATTGGAAGTGAATCAGCTGACTCTTGAAAGAGAGGCAACGTTGATGACAACCTTACTTCAAAGGGCGCCTGTCGCTTATGAGAAGCATGATGTGCTGCCAAGATATGGGAACAGTATTCTCGTACGTCCGAAAGAATGACTTTCTCAAGACATTCATACTCAATAATATTATTATTATTATTATTATTATTATTATTATTATTATTATTATTATTATTATTATTATTATTATTATTATTATTATTATTCAGAAGATTTGTTTAATTTTATTCTTATTAAATGTAAAAAACCATGTTCACATATGAGAAGGTATCAGAGTGCATATTACCATTTCTATAAGTCTTAGTCTTTCACAACCCTACTCAATAAAGTATGAATTCTCTGTTTAAAGAAAGCCGACTAATATAGAATTATATGTCCATTTTAATTCTTATCATAGTATCGAAACAAGACAAACATCATTGTTAACATGGATGTCAGAGCTCTTAAAATACCTGACCCACAGTACGTAGACAATAAAATTACCCAAAGTCGGAATACCTTTAATAGCTATGTTACCTTTCCCATTGTATTGATGATAATTTTTTTAAAACTAGGACAATGTTTTAATTCTTACAATCAAGCATACTGATCAAAATAAGATATACATTACACTTCCATTTCATTAATAAAACGGGTTGGTGTCCAAGTAGCCTTCACATATGGAAATTCTGTCAAAGCAAAATCCACCAAGAATAATAGTTGTAGCATTGATAGTGTATAGAAATAATAGGGTTATCTGGGTATATTCTATAAAATAAGTTTTGCAATTTACTCAATTTTGGGGAAAAGGATAGGTAGAGTGAAGGGTGTTAAAAAAAAGGGGGGGTGGGGGGCCGCTTAGTTGTGGGCCTCACTCAAAACAGCGACATTCCTAAACATTGTTGGGGAATGATCAAGTTCATGCCATGGATGGGGAGGGAGCTAAAACTAATGAAAATTGGTGGATGGTACTTTGATAGATATTTACAAAACATTAGATGGCAATAAAGCCTTTATGGCCTTTATGCATGAAGACAAACATACGGACAAACTAGTCCTTTATTCCATAAATTTAGTTTTGAGGTAGTTCCTCGAGGCCCTTAACACTGCCCCTCTGTCGTCTCTCCGGGCGCATTAGGAGAGCGCGGATTCAGAATTGAAACCATGTTCAAAAAGCGTAACAAAACATGCCATCAAAAGAGCGGCGTTTGTTTCGTCTCCACCAAATTTAGCTTGGAAAATATTCTTTCAACACAGGTTGAAGAGTGTGGCAATACAAGGAGGCCACACATGAAGTCAGACAATAAATTAAACTTGGACTGACCATTTCCATCTAATTTATTCCTTAAATTATGCCAAATTTCAGGTACTTCCTCAGAAAGCATGGGATGCACTGACTCCTTTGCCCCAATAAGGGCCCTCCAGTCTTCCTGATGCTCAGGAACTAAAGGAGGAAAGTCCAGGGCAAGTTTAATGACGGACTTCATCTGTTCTTCAGTACCGGTTGCTTACTTTGGCTCCATGTGTTGCAACATAGTAATGACACTGCCTTCTTCTAAACGAAACCTCTCGCAAATCTGACAAGAAAGTTGTGGAAAGAACATTAAGCTTTCGTTTTTCCCTAGATTTTCTGTTTTAGGACTTTCTGTACATAATTTTCCAGAATTCGGAGATTTTCTCATTTTCATTTCAAGCTTTGAGTTAATTCGTCAAGACCTCGAAAGATTTTTCAAGCGCGGGTAGCACTGGCTAGTGAGCAGGGGGCAACATACGGTAAAGTCTGTCTAACCAGGTTGATACAAAAGAAAAAAAAAGAAAAGAAGAAGATCAAGAAGAAAAAAAAACTCGATTTCGTGAAAAACGCGACGCGCTTATTATATGGAGACCATCGCTTTTGTAAAACGCCGGTCTCTCCCAGCACAGGTTGACGAAGTGGCAGTTGTCACGGAAACAACAAACAACCGATGTTAACAATCGTTTACCACCTCTTGATCACCTTACCACCACTAATGAGCAGAGTACGAACAAAAGCCAGCTATAAGAACACAACTTCTGGCTCACAGATACGGGAAAACCACCATTATTTTACCGCTATTTCAGAGTAAAGCCCGAACTATTGTTCGATGTTTTCCAAGACTGTTGGGAAATTTCGTTAGTTGTTATCTTTAAAAAATAAATAGATTTACTTTTATCCAGATGGCTGAAGAGGACTATCGGGCATTCGGTCAAAAGCTCCCAGTCTTAATCGTTGTGTATTTTGAAAAATACAGCTTTTTTATTTCTGGTCACAGTATAGTGATGCACCGTAGATTCTCCATCGCGTCATATTTGTAACTGATATAAACCTTAGTTTAAATTTCAGCTGTAACCTAGAAATAATAATATATTTTTTTCTATTATAAAAGTCAGGACCTACTCTTCAAACTACTCCAAATTCCTGATGTTTAGGTGATGTACTTCATATTTAATTTATTTATAACTAAAATGAATTTTCTCCCAATCCATGTTTTATGTTTCTTAATGTTATCAATCTCTTATAAAGATTTAACCTTCAAATGTTCTTAAAGTTCAAGGAAGAACTTCGGAAAGAATATTTGATGGAAGCAGAAAATTATTAATGGAGGATAATGCTCAACCGTAGGGTGCCTCTGAAATGTGAAATATAATAAATGAAAAAAATGTTACATAATTTTAAGAATGGAAAAGAAATAACAGGTGAGGAGGTGGCACGCGGCAATTTTTCTCTGGCGACAGTTTGTTTCTGATCTGTCTAAAAGGGACCACATACATACACTCCCGTTGAGTAAGATCTACATACTCACAGGAAATGAATTCCTTACTTTTCAGGTATTTATGGCTTGGCAGTTACCAGCCCACCCGTAGAACAACTTTGTTGTTACCCAAAAGTGAAGGGGATTAGGTATTACAGATGCTTTTCATTACGCAGCCGCAATTTAACAGCTGAGCTCAAGCCGTAAAGAATCTCTTGAAGAAAGACCATTGAAAATTTATTACTGTAGTTAAAGATTAAGTTATTTAATAGAAACAAAAGGTTATGGTGAGTTACCATGTGCAACTTCCTTGTACTATTCTGGTGTGGAAGAATACCTAAGACAAATACATAAACACAGCAAATTTTCCAACATGAAAATCAAAGAAGTACACGAGACGATATTTGTTAAGTCACAAGCCTTGGTGGAAGCGAACTACCCGTTGCTACAGTGGAGTGGAATATTGGAGAATGTTAGTAATCCAATTATTAGCTTAAGAGAAAAAGGGGTTATGTTTAAGTACTTACATGAAAGGTTACCTACTAATGAAAGACTAGAGATGTTGGGAATTAGGAAAGATGGTAATTGGGAGTTCTGTGTCCAAACAGAATATACACGTCATATTTTATTTGTGTAAACGACTCAAAATTATTTTCTAATGGTTCAGGAGCAAATTTGAGGTTTTATTTTCTGTAGAAAGTAAGGAATGGATGAAATTATCAGTATTAGACATTAAGGTTGAATGTAGAAAAGGCAAGAACACTGCAGTTCTTCGTATTTGTAATTATATGTATTGTACATATATGGATAAACCGTATGCAGAAGCTTACTGACAATGAAACTTTTTGTTTTCTTAGGGGAGTTTAAATTATGTGAGATGGATTGTGTTAATTTTGTATGGGGAAAATTGAAGAAAATTGTTACAAACCAATTCTTGTGTTCAACATTTTAATAGTTGAAATAATGTAAATGTTGTATTTTTATTTTAAATAAAAATAAATAAAATATTCTCAAAATCAACCACCATTAATTAACTTATAACACCAGCTGTATTGTAAATATGATGGCTGCGTGGGATTAGAAATCCCATTAGTTTAGCAACTCCAACATTGCATTAAAAATTTTGAAGACATTTTTTTTTCAATAATGGAATGACCAGGTTTCTGGAGAAGGGGTATGAAAACTAAATCGACTCTGTGCTGATATAAAACAGACATAAAGCAAAGCAAAACCCCTCAGACATTTGACTATGTTATTTATATACTTAGTAAAACGTAATAGCAAAACTTAAACATATAAACCACTCACAGTAAAAGGAAGAAGGCCAATATATAAAAAATAAAAATTTTAGTGCAAATAAAGTAGAAAAAATTCTAAATGTAATAATTCATATCACTGGCATCGCTGGTTTAGAATTTTCGTGCATTTAGAACTTCAGTGAGTTAGGAACTAGTAAAGTCGGGAAATGAACCTCAAAAGGAACCTCTGACCAACGCTAACTTACCATCCAGTGCTGAAGACCTAAAAGCTTCTGTGGTAATCCATTTCCTCTTCATGATTAGAATTTACCATTTGAATTCATGGGAAAGGCTAACATTACATGCACCAAGTGACAATGGTGAAAAGAGGATACACTTACCCAATCTTAGCAGTTACGGTTGATTTTGTATAGGCCAATGAAAATACAAGGAATTCTTTCTTCCTTTATGCGAAGGTCCTCAACAGAAGACGGAAAAGGGTTAAATAATGTATTTACAAAATATCTATGAACATATATCTGTTAACTTGTAATGAGTAAATGGTAAGGTGCTACCCTGCAAGCTACTTGTTGACTCACCATGTTTGATAATTTTTACATTACTTGTTCCTTGTTTATACACGCAGAGACATTTTACAATGGACCACAATTTTATGAAAAACGCCGTCCCTCCACGTTGTATGACATGAGCTTCTGGTAAACAAAACTATTTTTGAAACCAGAACCCGAGACAGATATACTGGCAGCATTTACAACATAAACGCTTTATTTTATTTAAGGAAAAATATACCATCTTTTATTCATTGTCAAAAA
>NC_061089.1:10532081-10539581 GCF_015104395.2 Macrobrachium nipponense
CCCCTAAAGGAAAAACGCATAGCAACGCGATATTTAGTACAATTAAATCAGTGTTTAAAAATAGATATTAGGCTATCATTTGGTAGAGAACTAATCAACGCAGTCCTGCCTTTGACTGCAATGCAATAATTGGCAATGGTTTCATTCCAATAATTCTTTTAGGTGGCAAATATTGCAAATGGTATTTTCGCAAAATATCACAAACTCGTTATCAAAAACTGTAACTTGACCCTCACATCTGTGATTTTGAACTATTGTCTAGTTCGAAATACAGTTTGAAGGAAATAATTTCGTTTGTCATAATTCTATAATTATCATTTTTCATATATGCTTCACATTGTCTTAAATATATGAGAAGATTCTTGAAAGGTGTACTGATAGACAGACAGAAAAGAAGAAAAAAGTGCAGAAAGAGTCAACAAAATATTGTTATCTATATCATGCATAGTATACACTGAAATTGGTATTTATCTCATTTGAGCTTATTATTATTATCCTTTTGTTACAAATCTAAGGCTCAAATATAAAAAGGAGCCCAGTAAAGAAAAGGACAAGAGTCTAGAATAAATTGTAAAGGTTAACTAATTCACAGGATGCTTATAACAGTTTCAAGATTTGATCTGCTTTTGATAATGCGTGCAGACAGAAATATGGTTAAAATAGAAGAATCAGTAGTGGATTGGAACAAATGAGTCAGATGATGTTGTTGGCCACAAGCATGTGAGGGTACTTAGTGACTGGCTGCCAAATTTGCCAATTAACCTGGTTTCAGCAGTGAAGTGCAGAACTTATGAGCAGATATAATTTATTAAAGAGATTAAGAAAAATATTGCTGTTTTGACAGTGGAATGTACGACCATTCCACACAACTGCTAAGCTCTGCATTCAGTCTCATTTGGCACTACATTGTAGGAATGGCTACCTGACATATATTATTCTATATTTTTATTAGATAAACGATCTCATTAGGAGTGATAACATTTTTCACTTATTGGGTGTTATCTGCACTGATCGTTCTGTGTTCTAAACTTGTTCTAGTGAGCAGATGGATGTGTCAACCAGACTGAGAGAGATTGATATAGAGGTGTCTTCATCCCATAGGTAGGTCAATTTAAGCCTGTCAGTAGATACCAGTCCTCACTGTCATGCATAAATATTTTAAAGGTTTTGTCTTAACATCGATAACTGGGTATATGTGCATGTATGGCTGGGTTATTGAAGGTTTAAAGACATCGTTTCTGACGGTTATGAAATGCTACATACTCAGCTCACTCAGGATAGATGATTTCTTGGATATTTAAATGTATGGCTGCAATATTCCAACAACCATTCTTAGGCTTGCCAATTCTTGTTCTGAGAACTGGCATTACTGGCAGGGACTAATTTGCCTGGTGCATAGATATCCTTGCTAAATTCTATTTATGTGGGGTGGCTTCAATTTCATCTTTAAGTACATTGCATAGACCAAGAATTACCCAGTCTTCCTATCTGAGCCATTACATCAGGCAATAAGTACCGTTTTGAAGGATGAGATATCCTTACAGTTACGTTGTTTGTGGCTGGTTTGCACGCTGTGAAGTAGTTTATGTTTGACCCCAATAGTTTGGTAAAGGCAATCCATATTTCTGGGGTGTAGGCTCACCTTCTGTTGGAGGTCATGTTATTTGATATGCCAAATCAACTGACCCAGCGGCCGGAAAGTGCTTTGATGTAGGCCCTCACTATTACCTCTTTCATCAGGATTTCTTCTGATCATTAGGAGGTTCCCATTGTTGCTGTGAAGATGTATCCAAAACCATGGAAGGTGGGAGGGGTTTCATTCTGTCAATTTGAAAGCCAACGTGTCTCCTGGGTGGTTGATATTCAATGATTGCTCATTTTGCACGTAATGATCTATTTTGAATTTTGAATGCTTCTGTCTTTAGTTTGTTTTTTGTTTTGCTATTAGGATGAGTGAAGTCGTGGTTGAATTGAAACACTTTATTGTAGAGATCTTGACACAGGGTGACTTGGCCATTCCCTGCTGGTTTCATAAAGGGTGGTTCATATGGTGACACTGAAAGGGACGTCTTTCCATTTCAAAATTGCTTTGGTAGTACAGTAGTCTCTTCATTCGGGCTCTTGTTGGGCATCAGTAAAGTCATAATGTAAGCCCAGTTGAACCCCATTAATTGCTATTCGGGATAGTGTGTTGGCTATTGGTTTTTTCTTTCTGGGGATGGGGTATATTGTTTACTAAAATCTAAGTATGTCAGATAGCTGAAGTATGCATCTTGTATTTTGTTTTTATTTACATATTTTTCCGGGGCCCAATTTCCGATTGAAACAGCTGAGGAGTTTGGTTATACCTTTGATTCATTACTATTTTACTTTGTCACGATGTTGCTTGCATCAATGGTGTGTGTGAATCTGGTAAACTCCTAGCCAGAAAATGTTGGGGAATTCCTCCAGAGTCTCATAATCATAAGTCTATGCTAAAAAAAAATATGAAAACACTACATGCATAGAACCAGATGTCAAAATCTCATAAGATTGTGACTTAAAGAATCATATAAAAAATTCATCGCGTTTATCTGTCTACATAAAAAGCCAAGTGGCATATCTATCCAACAGAATAATTATCTCACAGTTTCAAAAGAACTAGTGAATATGAAGTAGCCTTTGAATTGGATTTTACATCCTATTACCCATAACTTGCTTTGATTCATACAAATAGGATGTAAGTATATTCCTTTTTACATACGAAAAATTAGTAAGTGCAAAACTTCAAGAAAATAGTTTAAGGCAAGATAACATGGATAAGTTAACTTACCCATTGCGTGTCAAAAGTTACTTTATTGATGTATTGCCCTTATTATTCTATCTTTAATAAAGTGATAAAAAATTATTATAGTTGTCACAAGGTTCCAAAAGGTCTTGTTTTTTGTGTAAACAAAATCTTTTATTTAAAAAATAAAAGGGAAATTGGTGAGATAAATGAACTAGGATGCATGTGTCCGCATATCAAGGCAAGATTTGCTCTTTTTTATCTCCACAAATTATTTAGCAGATTTACCGGGATGGAAGCTCAAAAGTTTAGGGTGATTCCAACAAAAACTTTCTTAATGATGACACTGCAGCTCAAAGGACGTGAGGGCATTGAACATAATGGTTTGAATGAATTTCATTTGGTCATACAATGACCCATATCACTGGAGGAACGAGATCCTTTGAAGCAGGGTAGTGTCAGGTCCTAAGCCAGATATACAAACACAGAAATTTAAAATTATCCCTAGCATGCCTTGTCCCTACTTTGCTTTCACACCTCATGTATATAGCGTGGAAGGTGTTGTTGATCTCCTTTCAAAGATTAACGGAAGGCTTACAGACATCCATTGTTTCAACTATAACAGAACGGTGTCTGGAGACAATGAACTAGACTGCTCAGATAACCAGCAAAAAGCAGGATAAGTATTAGAAGTGTTATGGCCTCTACTTACTGGAATGTATTTTAGGACTAAGGCAAAGACGTTCGTTCGCTTTCCATCCTATTGAAGGTAGGGTGTTTAGTGGACAAGGTTTTTAAAATTAGTAAACAGACATATAAACAGACAAATAGATAATGTTTATAAAAACAAATAAATGAAGGGATCAGTATGCTATATGAAATGGTTGATATGGGAATAAGAAAAAGAAAAACATTAAAACAATAAGATGAAGCTATGCACCAGCAAATGATAAAAGAGAGGCCAACCATTTATATGATTGAGTAGAAAATGCAAGTACTGCTTTTAGGGTAATAGTGCATTGATTTTTATCTGAATCATATATAGACTATCTGAGCCACAACTGTTTATTGGAAAGCATCTTTCTATGTCAGATCAGATCTATTCCATTTCCAAAGCAGATGTGCCTCCAGCTTCTGCAAATGAACATGTCTGCAGTTATCATTAAACTAGGATTTGTCATTTAAACGTTGAATCAGCGGCTGGGAAGAAATTTATTGTAAGTATTCTGAAAAATAGCACGGTAGATGGGCTACATTTATGTGTATAGCTCAAAATAGATTAAAGTCATTAGCAGAGGACTTTCATAAATTAACTGTTTTACATATACACTCAAGCATATATATATATATATATATATATATATATATATATATAATATTATATATATATATATATATATATATATATATATATATAAATATATATATATATATATATTGTATATATATATAGATATATATATAATATATATATATATTTATATATATATATATATATATATATATATATATATATATCTATATATATATACAAATATTATATATTTATATATATATATATATATATATATATATATATATATATACATACATATATATATATATATATATATATATATATATATATAGTATATATATATATATATATATTAATATATATATATATAATCTATATATATATATAGATATAGATATATATATATATATATATAATATATATATATATATTATATAGTAATATATATATATTATATATATATATATATATATATATATATAGAGTATAATATATATATATATTATATAATATATTATATATATATATAATATATCTATATATATAATATATATATATATATACTTTATATATATATATATATATATATATATATATTATATATTATATATATAGATATATATATATATGTATATATTTTACCTGCACTAAATTGCTTTGTTACAGAACTAGCAAAAGCGAGGAAAAAGCTGCTGTTTGATGTAGGGTAGAGTAAAAGGGAAAGGGTCGATCGAGAGTCTTACAAACTCACCTCTTGTAAATTCATATATGTAAACGTGGTGTTCTCTCAGGGAAAACGGTTACTAGGGAAGATTTGTGCTGGCTCCAATATGATGTTATTCAGAATTTCCCGTGAATTATGGTAAAATATACAAGCGTCCACAATGGAAAAATTGAATCGTTAGCTTGCAATTTAACACTGCATAGTAACCTAACGAACATATTTTGTTGTGTCACAAATGCGATCTTTGTAGAGGAAATAAAAATGTACACTATGAGTTTTCATTTTCTCTACCAGTGCTTCTACTGCTACAACCAGTTCTACTACTACAACGTTTTGACTACTATTACTACCTTCGAATACAATACAGAAGTCTGAAAATCTAATGCCTCAATTGAAAGAGCCCGGAGACCTTCGTCTCTGTCTTTCTCTTTTACTTGTATATCAGTCAGTCTAGCTATCTCTCTCCATAAGTAATATGTATACACACATATATTATGGAGGATATATGGAGAATGATAGGTTGAGGGTAGAGTATGAGGAGCTGAAGAGCGAGTTAGAGGAAATGAGAGGAATACTAAGGAGTGCAAAAGTGGAAATGAAAGAAGAGGTGAAAGGAGCAGAAGAGAGAATGGTTGAGAAAATGGATGAAAGATTCAGGGTAATGATGAATGCTGAGCAAGAGATGATGCAGGAAAAGATGAAGGGATTCATGGGAGAGGGAGCAGTAGGAGGTAGGCCTACTGGGTTTTGTGACGGGCCAGGAGTGGTAAAGAAAGTGGAAGAGCGAGTGGATGAGAGTACGAGTGATAAAGGTGATTTGGTTGTGATAAGTAAGGGAAAGAAGGGAAAGACAGGATAAGGATAAACCTGAGGACAAGAATAAGAAGGGGGCTGGGGAAAAGAAGAACACTAAGGGAAAGAAGGTTAGTAAGGGTAACAGACAAGATGAGATTAGGACAATATACATTGGGAAAAGGGCTGATAGTGATTTAGATAGCGGTGAGTGGAAACAGGTGGGTAGAAAGAAGAAGGGTAAGAAGAGCATAGTCAAGAGCATGGGCGTGAGTATGGAAGTGGACTCGCTGTATTCGCACAATACGAGGAATATGGTAGTGGGGACATAGGGGACTTTTTTAAGGAATATGAGAAGTATTGTGAGGCTGAGTATGGGGATAACAAGAGAGTCTGGGCAAGAGAGTTAGGTAGCTTCTTGATAGGATTTTTGTGAGTATGTTTGGGGTAATGATGAGTGTAGGGAATGAGCCATATGAGAGTGTGAAAGCCAGGGTTGTAGAACAAGCAAAGAGGATAAAGAGTAGCGTTAGATATAGGAGAAAGCATGATTTTGAAGAGGCAAGAATGAATGTTGGTGAGTCATTGTCAATGTATGTCTGTGTTTAGAAACATTAGCCAGGAAAAAGTTTGGAGACGAAGGGATAAATGAGTGTAAGGAGTTAGTGCGAAAGTTGTTGGCGACTGTGCCTGAGAGTATATGAGTTTATAAACCTGGAACGTAAGGAGAAAATGAGATGGACGAATGAAAGATTGATGTAGAACAACATTTTAGAAATAATAGAGGATTACAAGCTTGATAGGTGTATGAAAGAGAGTAGAAGTGTTAGTGTTAGGACTGAAGTAGCTGAGGTTATACCAGAGATTAAAAGCTATAGGGAGGCAGTTTTAGAAGGGCCGAGGTGAATGGCAGAGCGAGTGGTTGATAGGAGCGTTAGAGCAAGTACTGTGAGTGTAGTTATCCCTAAAAGAGATAGGAGTGCGGGTGTCAGAAGAGTAGGGTCAGTTAGTTGTGAGCAAGAACAGCAGTATTACAGATGTGGTAAGCCAGGACACAGGAAGAATGAATGTCGGTGGGCGTTAGGGGTGTGTTTCGGGTGTGGGCAAATGGACCATTTGGTGAATGAGTGTAAGAAAGATAGGGGTATTAAGTGTTACAGGTGTGGGCAGATAGGGCATATAGCTAGTGGATGTCCGGGTACCCGTGTGAGCGAGGCCTGCGGTAATTATGGGAAGAGTGGGCATTATGCTAGGATGCGTAAGGAGCCGCGCGTGAAGTGTGTTGAATGTGGAATGGAAGTTCATGTGGAGAGTGTGTGTAGGCGAAAGAGGATGAGTCAGGCTGGGAATTCAGGAAACTAGGTATAAAGGGGATTCAGTTGGGTGGGTCCTCTGGTATGTGGATGAGTGAGTGGTTGAAAATGAATAAATGTGAGCCAAGCATCAGTGACCAAATGGGTCTGGAAGATTGGCAGTTGGTGTTAGTTGAGTATGGAAGAAAGCAGGAGAAGATAAGGAAAGGGAATGAAAGGGAGAAATGTGAACTGCATGATAGAGGGGTTGGTGTTTGGGTAAAAATGGTGGATAAGGCATGTAACAAGGATGACTTTCAGGGGAGGAATGATACATATAGCGTGTTTGGGTTTGAATTGTCAGGGTTTAGTGAACTTTCACCAGGAAGGGAATCAGGTGGTAAGGATGTGGTTGGCAGTATGAATGAGTTCCTTCGGGAGTTTGGCAGAAGTGTAAATGATGTAAGTGATTTGGTGGCAGAGTTACAAGAGATATTGGGACAAGAGTTACAAGGGGTAAATGAGATAGTGAGTGGGATTTGGGAGGATAGTAGTGAGGGAGATGGTAATGGGAGTCTGACTGGAAGTGGTCTGGGAGAAGTGGATGGCCTTGTAACTGAGAGTGTGT
>NC_061089.1:10549581-10552081 GCF_015104395.2 Macrobrachium nipponense
ATATATATACATAGGTGTGTGTGTGTGCTTGTGCGTGTGTCCGTATTTGTGTACGCCAGGGTGATGATATTCTTCGCTTGGTTATCTATTCTTCATTGTATTCACAGAATCGTACTTTTAACCCTCTATAGAGGAGGGCAAGGATTGAGAGTGATTTAAAAATTCTCTTTCGATTTCCGTGCCATAGAAAAAGAGAATTTCATGCGGAAGCTGGGCATTTAGGAGAAGCCGAATGGCTCAAAGAAATTCTCATCTTATTCAGAGAATTATAAAAAAAGAAAAAAAACTGAAACGAACTGCAAACTTCGTTGGAAAAGACTTTCGTGAAAATACAGCATACCATTTTTGTTTATTGAGTATTGAAAGTTTGATTGGGGGATGAGTCTCGGTAAAATATAAATGCGGAAACGAAAAATGTATTTTTCCTGCAATAGTCGATTTCAATTTTGAATGCCAATAAGTCAGGAAACAGGAAATTTCGGATATTTCGTGCGGTCCTGCTATTATAAGGAATTAAATTACCATTATCGTATCAGAGGAGACAAAATGCAATTCTAAGTATTAAAGTGACTCTCTCTCTCTCTCTCTCTCTCTCTCTCTCTATATATATAATATATAACTATAAATATTTTACTATATATATATATATATATATATATATATATAATATATATATATATATATATATATATATATAATATATATATATATATATATATCTTATATATATAGTATAATATATAGTATATATATATATATATATATATTATATGATATATATATATATATAATATATATATATATATATATATATATATATATATGTATTATATATAATATATATCCTATATATATATATATATATATATTATATTATATATATATATATATATATATATATCTATATATATATATATCCTATATCTATCTATCTATATATATATATATATATATATATATATATATATAATAAATATATTATATATAATAATATATATAGATACGATAGATATAGATATATATATATATATATATATATATATATTATATATATATATATATATTATTATATATATAGATAGATAGATATGTATAGATATATAATATTATATATATATATATATTAATATTATATATATATATATATATATATATATATATATATATATATATATATATATATATATATGCTATATATCTATATCTATATATATATAGTATATATATATATAGAATATATATATATATATACATATATATATAAATATATATATATATATATATATATATATATAATATATACATATATAATATATATATATATATATATATATCATGTATATATATATACATTATCATATATATATAATATATATATATATATATATATAATATATGATATATTGTCATAGTTGCAAAATTACCAAATTGATACTTTCGAACTTTGGAAATTATTTCATGTGAACAATCTAAATGAGATTAAACCCCTTATTAGACGAACCAAAATTATTTTCCAAGTAAAGGAATGAATATAACACTTAATCTCTTCATAAATTAATATAAATTCTAAAAGGGGTAATCAGAATATGCACACTTACAGGGCTCTGTCTGGCTCCGTGACACTTGTATTACAACTTGCGTCGGAATAAGTAGGGCATTTCAAATCACAAGGGATCGTATAGCCTAAAGTGAATTGAAACATACTAATCAAATCATAGCTTATGTTCTATACTACGACACCTAGATTACTTCACTCATTGTAAATAACATTAAAGACTTTACTTTACATTCTGTACATTAATAAGCATATGAATCATATTAACTTACTATTATTATGAATGGCAGATTCGTTATTCCTTGTACGAATAGCCTGAGATCATTAGATATGCATATCTTCTAAAGAAATTTCCCCAAAGGAACTTTAAGATAGGAATACTTTAGTGATTTAGCCTTGTGGATCCCAGTCACTTCTTCAAGATGTAGGACATGTCATCCAAATGGTAACTTAACTATGACTGATTACGTGAATCATTCTCATTACAAATGCTCTGCATTCGAGCTGTAACAGGACTGAATTCAAGGTTGCAGGTGACATCAACTGATACTTAAGTGCTATTGCTCACACACAAACTGATACACAAAATAACCAAACATGTTTTTCCCAACTAAATACAAATGCAACAAAACGCAATATCTTCCTTTCATATAATACGCATTTCCACTTTACAAAAATGAGATAAAATATACAAACTACATTACAACTTACGTCAAAGAACAATTTCTCTTGACGAAGTTTCAACAACTTGTAACTTCCACTATTCACAATATCAGTGCAAAGTGCCACTAAGTTGCAAGCAAAACACTTATCCTACGGGATCACATAGGTGCAGGAAAGTATGGATTGAGAATTTGAATTAGTAATATACAATAACACTATGCAGTGGAGCACTGTAAGCGAGCCTGAGTATCTCTAGCATTCAGGGATATGGCACCCTGAGTG